>NW_026623893.1:171972-173611 GCF_030028575.1 Malurus melanocephalus | reverse complement strand
ATGCACCCCGACGGGGACCGGCTGCACCAGGGCACCACGTACCGCGAGGTGCAGAAGATGATGCACCACGAGTACCTGCAGGGACTGGCCCCCGCCGCCGGGCACGCCGTCGGGCTGGCGCACCACCAGTGGCTGCCCAGCGCCGGCACGGACTGGGGCAGCGGCGGGGGCGGCGGGGGCGCGCACCTTCCGCCCGCCGAGCACGCCAAGGGCGGCCCGCCGGGGCCCCGCGAAGAGCTGTCCGCCGCCGCTTTCCACCACCGCCCGCACCTGGTGCACCAGCCGGCGGCGGGCGGCGGGGCGGGCGGCTGGGCGCAGGGCGGTGCGCACCACCTGCCGCCCATGTCGCCGCCGTCGGGGCAGCCGCTGCTCTACGCGCAACCTTACGCGGGCCTTAACGGAATGCTGGGCCCGCCGGCGCCGGCGCTGCACCACGGGCTRCGCGACCCGCTGGGCGCCGAGGAAGCGGGCGGCCACGAGCTGGCGGCCTCGCCGCCGCCGCTGGGACCGCCCGAGCCGTCGGACGAGGACGCGCCGAGCTCCGACGACCTGGAGCAATTCGCCAAGCAGTTCAAGCAGCGGCGGATCAAGCTGGGCTTCACGCAGGCCGATGTGGGGCTGGCACTGGGCACGCTCTACGGGAACGTCTTCTCTCAGACCACGATCTGCCGGTTTGAGGCGCTGCAGCTGAGCTTCAAGAACATGTGCAAGCTGAAGCCGCTGCTCAACAAGTGGCTGGAGGAGACGGATTCCAGCACGGGCAGCCCCACCAACCTGGACAAGATCGCGGCGCAGGGCCGGAAGCGCAAGAAGCGGACGTCCATCGAGGTGGGCGTCAAGGGCGCCCTGGAGAACCACTTCCTCAAGTGCCCCAAGCCCTCGGCGCACGAGATCACCTCCCTGGCGGACTCCCTGCAGCTGGAGAAGGAGGTGGTGCGGGTCTGGTTCTGCAACCGGCGGCAGAAGGAGAAGCGGATGACGCCGGCCGGGGTCCCGCATCCCCCGATGGAGGACGTTTATGCACAGGCGGACACGTCGCCGCTGCACCACGCGTTGCCCGGTGCCGTGCAATGACTGCCCGGCCCCCCGCGGCCCCGACGGCGGCGCAGCGGGCGCGGGCAGCGGGGGACGCGCTTTAATTTATTCTCAGAACTGGCCCGGCCGCCCGCTCCGCGCCCCGCGCTCTATTTATTCGCCCGCCGGAGCCGCAGCGGCCGCCGCAGCAGTAGCCAAAGGTTTGCGATCTCTAATTTATTCCCTTCCTCGCGCGGCCGGGGGGCGGCGGCGCCCCCGGCTTGGCCCCTGCCGCTCTGCCTGGCCCGGCCCGCCCTGGGGGACGCTTCCAAACCATTTCCCGGCCCGTCTCTATTTATTTCTAACCGTGCGCGGAGCTCGCACCCTCCCGTTGGTGGGTTCGGTCCGGTCCATTCCCTTGGGTTTCGATTTTTGTTTGTATCTCTATTGCAAAACCAATGTAGACTGCGAGGGTCCGTTTCTATTTATGTTATAGTAAATATTTTATTACTTACATAAACCATTTACCCAGGAACCGGTCTCGTGTCGTCTTTGCAGGCTCAGCGCCCGCCCGGGAGAGCCGGGGCCGTCGGGGCCGGTGGCGGCGGAGCTGACGTGACGGGGC
>NW_026623893.1:143512-171614 GCF_030028575.1 Malurus melanocephalus | reverse complement strand
TCCCGGTGTCCGCGGTGCTCGGCGGGGTTTGCCCTCCCGGTAACGCGCTTTGGCGAGCCGCTTCCTTGCTGGGATGCGCTTGTGCCCTGCCCTGTCCCCGCACCTTCCGCGGTGTTTTACTGATCCGAACGTAACTCCACAGTGTGAGCAGAAAACAGTCCGCACGTAACTTTCCTCCCACATATCACAGAGGTAATACACGCACACTGATGTTGTTAAGTAGATTTTTTTTTCTACTCAAACCACACTCTCGGGTTTTCTGATGTCACCAGCTTTGCTTTTCATGGTTTCGTGCCCGAGTATTTTGTGGTTATGACAAGAAAGGCTGAAAATACAATTTTTGTATTTTCAGTTCCTGGAAGAATGATCCCGCATCTCTACTTTAAACCTTCTCTTGCAGCATCAAGAAAAGTCACATGTGAGGATTGCTGGCCTTTGCAGGTCCTTGGATTCCTGCGATGTTTTGTGTGTTGGGAGAACTTTTKAAATGTGTTCCCATACAGAGCCCTTGCACTGATTAAATACTTCATCGAAATCTGGTAGKAAAGGACCAAATTCTTTCTTGTTTAGTTAGCAGAGAATTTACTAATGTTCTAGACATCTGGCACTGGATAGTTTCCCCACTTTACTTGGTTCAAATTATGTGCTGTGARAACAGAAGCTTTAAAAAGGATTTTCTAGCGAAAGCGCTGCATTGTGCATTGCAATTCGTGTAYAATTCTTTTTAATATATACAAAGATCTCTAACCTAGCAATGTAACTTACTCTTGAAAATTTATACTTGAAAATTCTTGTCTTCACTGCAGTTTGATTTTATTGCATTTTGTGCCTTTGGTGGGGGTGTATGTTACTTAYCTAAGCAATGTTGCATTTGCCATTGATAATGTTATAATTTATTGCATTTTCAATGTTTCTTTTAATGTAGCTATTCYACATCAGCTAATACAAGACTATCAAGTTCTCATTCAAAATTCTAGTAAACTGATTTTTGAGATTTTAAAATAAAGTCACTTTGAGCAGTTATTTCATCAAATACTCTGTAAAGAAATTATTCACTTTGTGATACAAATAAGCTAGTAAATGCTGTGGGTTAGGGTATWAATAATTTCCCTTGGCATGCAGAGCATAATAAGAAATCTCACTTAAAGGATTTAGTGTGCAGTGTGTGTCCTGTCAGCTTTTGCTACAGGCTTAGCTTCTTTTTTTGTAATGAGACTGGTTTTTATAGAAGAGCAGAGAATGGTAAGGCTGTTGTAGAGATCCTGAATTCAAAAAGTTTTGCTGTTTTTACTGAATACTTGCTAATTTCTAAATAGCTAAGCAGATGTAGTAGCTTAGATTATACACTCCAGTAAAAAAAGTGGAGGAGATGATTCAAGGGTTTGAATCAATGTAATATGACAGCATTTAAATTAATTTCCAACTCTCAGAATCTGTCCTTAGCTGTTGCCTCCTGTGTTCCCCACACATGTACCATTGTTTTAGTGTTTGGTCATGTTGTAATTGCAGCCTTTGCTTAAGAATTTCTGTGTGATAGCGAGGCTTTAAGGGAAGAAGAAACAAAACCATAAATGAACAAAAGGGTTTTTTTTTTTTTTGTTTGCTTGTTTCTTAAAGAAAACAAACTCGTTTGCATTGAATGTTTAATTGTGCTGATTTTCTATACTAGGAGACATTTCTGTAACCTCTTCATTCTGAACTAACCTGGATGGCAAACAGGATTTATATTGATACTCAGAAGGAAAGGGTCAGTTTTCACGTTGTGTTCTCCTTATGGACGAGATGTGCTSTGAGTGCTGGGGAGGATGAGCACCCTTGGGTTGTTCGGTGTGTCAGATTGTATAAGGCACTGGCAGCCCCACTGCATTAGCTCTTTCGTGCTGTTGAGCAGCAAAAACAAAATACTCTGTATATCTCATTTCTGCAGTGCTGTGGTGCTCAGCTGTTCTAAAAATCAAATGCCCCAAAGGTTTGCCTATCTTAGAATAACTTGTTAGTTTTCCTGGTCAGGGATTAAATAGCAATTACTGGAGGGAGACTTTTTCTTCTTTTTTTTTTTTTTTTTTGCTTTCTTACTAAGGTGAAAGCATGACCTCACACTACTATTTCAGGAGTAAAGTAAGAGAAGGTAGCACTGTGGTGTTGGTACATTAAAGAAAAGCAGATGTACAAATACTTACTTAACAATGCTAAAACAAGGCAAATAGAAAATATACAAAGGAGGAGGTGTAGCTAAGGAATGGGAGCATTGGCAGTGTGAGCAGGGTTTGGGTCTGCTGAGGGGAAATTAGGTCTGTCCCGCTTGGGACAGATTCACCAGGGACTGGGGTGATCCACCTGCCTTGGCCACAGTCTAAAGGGGCTGCTGACACAGGGCTCACATCTCAGACTGCTGACAAAGAGCCAAGGTGGTGACCAAGGGTTCTTTGGCCGGGTGGGCAAGTTGGCACCAGGCAAATGCACCCCTGGTGTGGGCACAGCCCTTTTCATGCTCACAGAAGGGCATGAGCTGTGCTGTGCCACCCTTGCCAGGGTAGAGAGCCTGCCTGTGTGCTCCAGGTACATGGCAGGGCACCAGTGCTTCCCAGATGCTGTCATCTTATAAATTGGTTATTGGTGCTTTTAGGACATTGCTGGTTTGTGTAAGGCGGACAATATTCAGTAGGGTATCGCTTTTTTCCCTTTTCTTTCTAAAAAGGTGGACAGTTGCTGATCAGCTTTCCTGCATGCTTAGGAAAAGGTTGAAGTATTCCAATATCCAGCTTCTTCCAGATTTCTTGTCTTAGACTACTCCAGCTGCCACTTGCAAGAACAGGGAGTGCTTGCTGTATAACAACTGCAGAAGTGACTACAGCACAGCAGTTTGCCTGGTGAGGCACAGTCACTCGTAATTAGTAATGCCATGTTCATCTTATGCTTTCCACTGAATCTGGTCTCTTCTGACTGTTGCCCAGCCAGAGCCACAGCCTGATCCCAGCACAGTGCCACGATGCAACCAGCCCSTAATGAGCTAAGGCAGCAGCTGAAACAGTCTAATCTCTTCGCATGAAAATTCAGCGCATCAGCGTTACCACCATAGTTTTGTTCCAAATTTTGCTCACTCCTGCTTGCTCTCGCCCCTAGAAGGAGAGATTTCAGTGCTGTCTGGTTAAGCAAATCTTGTAATTCTGCGCTAATGTTGTTTGCATTTATTTTCRTYTTATGCTAATGCTACCGTTGGTTTYTTGGAGCTGGATCAGCCYCAGGACAGCTCAGAGTTGTCATTTCACAGGTACTGGAAGCAGACTTGGGTCCCTGCCTCAGGGTGGAACTCCTCAACTCTGGAATTACTTCTCCTTAGCTGCCTCATATTCTCCTTACAGTTGGGTGTTTGMAATGAGCCCGTCCTAGCTGGGGAGTTGGAGCTGGTGCTTGCTGTTGTGSTGTGCTGAGGATGGGTCCCCAGTGGCTCTGGCTCCCGTGGGGGCTCTGCAGCTGCTGTGCTCATGYCCTCTGGAGCAAATCAACCCCAGGCMGGGGCAAGCTAAGGTGGTGTGGGGYGTATTCTGGTTTTGTTTTAAAAAATTAAATGTCCATRGATGACAGTGTGTGGTCTTGCTAAGATTAATATTATTGCTCAGGGGGACCCAGGCCAATGGACCTTCCTGCAATGGGCAGCTCCAAAAAACAGATTTTCTGCAGSGAGTACAACGTGGGCTTGTGAGCAGCATCATCCCTGTTCTGCGTGTATGTGCCTACATAGGAARCACACAGAAAAGGAGCTCATTAAAGGCTCTCACATGAACCCCCACTGTGCTTTGCCAAGCTGATTTATGGGCATTAGGCATTGCTCCCACGTGTGATTTGCTGTGAGTTTAGGTGTGCACGCAGCTCTCTCMCAGCAGAGATGTGGCCCTTGCTCAGGTGTTCTCCTGTGCCACCAAATCTCTCCCCACTTCAGTTTGAGCTAACAGGACCCAGTGTCCGTGCAGTGCGTGGGGATTACGAGGTTGCAAAGGCTGTGTTAAARCATGTGATGCTGTACACAAGATAGAATGTGCATGTTAGATCAGACCTCATGAATATTTCATATTCCTTGATATCGCATTATTTTTGGTGTTGGGCAAATTGAGTGTTGTTTCTTGTAAGCCTTGTAAAGGTGTTCCAGTTACATTGGTTCCCTGGCTCGTACACTGCTGAGGGCACTTGCCGCAATGAAAAATGTTTCTCATGCCAAACTTGAAAGACATTTCTTTATTTTCCTCTTTCCCACATTTCTTCTGGAGCATTCTGCCTGATCAAGGCATTTGTGCAGCACCACCAGCATTCAGAACTTCATTCCTTGGGGACATTGGTGTCTCTCAGCTCCACAGGGGCAATCTGCTTTCCATCACTGTTCCAGATTCTCTAGGGCCAAATCTCTTAGCAGTTACTACAGCCACAGAAAGTATTTTCTCCAGAATGTTTCAGCTGCATAGTTCTGTCTCAGGAGCTGCACCCCAAACTGCTATGTTCCTTCAAAGTAAATCAGTTAACAAGTGCACAGAAATCTTCTTTCAAATATTACCTGTATGCACAAGAATTATCAGATKCTCCATGGAAATGCCAGTTCAGCACTGAGGGATCAGTAGAAGTTATGAGAGAGCAAATGGGCATCTTTACATTTTTACGGTAGTTTTTTTGGGTTTGTTTGGTTTGAGATCTTTTTCTCAGATTTTTTTTTCTGAGAAAATGTGTCCTGTGCTTGCTGTGTATTAGTACCTCTCACACTAAAGGCTGTGCGATTGACATTATGCTGGATCGTAAATTTGTAGCCAGACAAAACTCTAGGAAATGAATTTACACRTTTGCATCTTTTGCAGTCATTTGCAGAATAAAGAGTCAGGCTTTTGCATTAGATGTCTTTATGTTTTGGGATTTTTTTTAAACTATAATTAGTTTTAAATTGGAGATGTTTTTCAGTCATGTGTAAGACTAACCTGGTTACAGACAAAATAAACCAACAGAAGGACAGGCCATGAGGGAACTGCAGTACRTGAAGACGATTATGAGATATGCTACAATGCAGACTTTCCTCTAAAATGCTGTCAGAGCTTCTGGATTTTACTCCCAGATCCCCTGTTCATTTTCTTAAGGGCTATGAGAAATGTTTAGGGTTTTTTTTCCCCAGTGTTCTTCTCATGAAGCAATGTCATAAAGTATGACATTAGGTTGCCAGGGTTAATTTACATGGATTGCTGAGGCACCTCAGCAGAAAGAGCTGCAGCAGTGTGAGATGGGAGGGATGCAGAGGGATTTCTAAGTTGCTCTGATGGGAAGATCATCCCCATGTGCTGGGCTCAGTGGTGCAGTGCAGGCAGAGCTGTGCTGCAGGGACCAAACCCTGCTGCTCTGCTTCCCCTCTCACTGCCTTGGGAATGTTCCTGATGTGGGAAAAGTGCTCCTGCCCCGCTGCCCATGGCTGTGGAGAGCCGGACAGGCTGCTTTGTGTTGAGGATAAATGCTCTGGAAGGGCATCACCCACTGCTGGAGCGCTCCCCATCACCCGGGATGTGCATGGGGCTGCAGCTCATGCTGAGAGTGCAGCGAGTGTCTCTCTCCAGCTCCCTGCTGGCTTGCAGCAGCACGGGGTTATTTTTACGCTCATGGCCCCTGGCAGAWCTCTGGCAGAGCTGTCTGGAGGAGCCATGACATGCCCTGGTGTTGGACATTGTCCCCTGCCCTMTGCCAGGTGGGGCTCAGGGTGCAGYGATGAATTTCTCTTCTTCAGGACTAAGGTGCATATCCCTTATGCCTTTCTGTCCTCTGCAGAYCTGCGAATGCCAGGAGCTTGAGGGACAATTTTCATCATTTTTTTCCCCRTGCCTRTCAYGGGCTGAGGTGTCAGAGCGTTTGGRAGCAMAGGGATGAAAACTGTTGKCAAATCTGACTTTAARTCTTGCTTCCCTTGCACTSCCCCTGCAGTGCTCCCCTCTCTGAGCCCAGCTCTGTGTGTCAGGCTTGCAGGACGGGCTGAGAGTGACCTGAGCTAAAAGCTGTCTGTCCAGAGCACTGTGCAGCTCTCCACCTTCTGCCCAGGACAGGGGCTGGCTCTGCCCCCAGAAGGACTCCCAGCCCCAAAAACCTGGCTTTGGGGTCCAACCTTGCAGGCTGGCCCAGCCTTGSTGGTGTTGGGGACAGGTGCAGGTCAACGTCATTAAGAGGGAGAGAATTGAATTGATACCTGGAGTGTTTGATATTCTGCCGAGTGGAACACTTGTTATGTCTTTAATTACTATTTCTAAAAGCACTGTAGAATGGAAAGCAAAAGGCAGAAATAAATAGCAAGGGGTGATCAATTGGGCATGAAACCCTTGTTATTGATCACCTTTAACCTCTGCTTAAACTAATGACAGAGCTACCATTTAACTGTCCCCAGGCACAAAGCGCATCAATTGTCCAAGTGCCACATAAATCATGGTGGGTTGGAGCGTGGTGTGAGCAGTCCCTGGGGCCAGCCAGCCTGTGGGGAGGGCAGAATCCCCTGAGAGCTGCACGGGGACTCTGCCAATCCAGGCTGTGCCACTGGAGCACCCACTGCATGTGTGTTCAGGTGAGCTGCTCCTTTTTGAGGATGTTTTGCACAAAAAGGCTCCTGAGAGCAACGCCACATCACAGCTGTGAGGGCAGCAAATGGCTGAAGAAATGATAATATCTCCCCTCTATGCCTCTTTTGATATGGTGCTAAAAGATTTATGCTATTAAGGATCCCCTTAATCCTGCTCCTAACCTCCACAGGCCATGGCTGTGGCAGCGCTACTGAGGCTGGGAGAGTTTGCAGAAGGAAGGACAAGACAGGAGACTCAAGTAAAATAATGATCCTGTGTCAGAAAGTCTTTGAAGGAGCAGAGTTAGGGGAGGCAGTGACATAGGCACAGAAAGAATCACCTTCTCTCATGTGTCTTCAACTGGCTTCCTGACTTATCAGCTCTGCTGGAATGGCCTATTCTGCTTGTTRTAGGGGTAAAAAAGGAAAAATCAAGATGTGCAATGGGCAGTAGAGTGAAGTCAGCACAGCCTTGCAAGATAACAACAATAGCATTCATTAACATTCAATCTACAAATTATTCCCTTGAAACCCCAGCCTGGAGATTTGCCAGTTTTCAATACATGGTGATGTTGTCTAAYACAGCACAACAGCATTTCCAAGGCTGTGCTGGACGTGTGGCATCACAAAACCATCAGCTGYATGTCCTGCCATGAGGGCAATGTTTGTTTTTAAGACAGGATGCCCATTCTGTAAATTCAGTTCCCCAAAGAATTAGAAGGTGATCTTTTCTTGATGTTCCCTACTCTTCATGTTAGTGAAAGCAGAGGGCTTTTAGGACAGCTTTCAAAAAGCTGTTTGTTTCCAGAGCTSTTTAGGAAGCATTTGCACTGAGCCCTRGGGRAAAAGGGGCRGGGGGAGTCCCASKGAGCAKTGTGTCTGTCTGTTGATCCCTGTTGGAGCKCTCTCAGGGTCATTCCTGTCTGCAGGAACAAGGAACAGGTCCTGTCTCATCTGCTCTTAGGTGGGATGTGTGATGCTGGGCACACATTTGGCCCACACCTGTCATGGCTGTGCACATCCCTGGAGGGCTTTCTTGGGACACCCTGGATTAATACACATTTTGCCTTTGTGCTGCCATTTGGGGGGTTTCTACTGAAATCTTAAAAATCATTTGCGTCTCCTCATCCATCAGCTGCAGGAAACTTTATTGATAATACAATCATTCCTCTTTTGGTCACTCTGTTTCACTTTTTTTTTTTTTTTTTTTTTTTTTTTCTGCTGGGGATCCTGTAATTTGTCACTGCTGAAACATTGAGAGATGACTGGAATCTGTCCAGGTGCGGCACAGGAACTTTGCAAAGGCAGCCCAGGGAGGGGAGGCTTTTTGCATCCCTCTACACCCACACTCACAGCTCAGGACAGGCTGACACAGCCCTGGAGCACTGAGCAGGTTCAACATCTCTGGGGTTCTGCTCTGTACCCCACTCTGGGGTCAACTGCAGCCTGAGMAGGCAGTGCTGCTCCTCCATGAAGGAATGAGCCATGGTTGCCATTAGCTTAGGGTGGCAGGCAGCTCCCACTCTCTATGGGTTTCTAAGGCCTGGGGATCTCAGAGCAGAGGAACAGTAAGTGCTGCCATCCCACAGAACTTCACTGAGCTCTGCTCCTGCCATGGAGGATTCACCTGGATGCTTTTGGTGGCCACAGAGGACATCAATGGCTGCAGACTGTGCTCACTGCTGCTCTGGCAGAGACAGCGTCTCCATGGATAATAAAATCTTCCATGTCAGTCCAGAGGGGCAGAGCTCCCCACTGACAGCAGCTGCACTGAGAGCTTGGCATGGATTTGCATAGATGAAATGATTTCTCCTGCCTTTCATTCAGTCTTTCTGTCTGCCAGCTTCCCTGCTCCTCTCTGGAATCTGAAGTCCACACAGGGAGCATTCAGCCCGCCACGGGCTCTTTACTGAGCGTTGCTTTGCACAGATGTCCCCAAGCAATTCCATGAATTGTTGCTCTATAGTCACTAAGCTGTTTGGGAAAACATTTCGGATAACTGTCCTACGCATTGGGGTGACTGAATTAATGGCATTTGAATGGTCAAAAAGATAGTGTGAATTGGAAACAATGCTGTCCCTGTCACAGGCGGCAGGAGAATTCCAGCTGGTATTTTCATTGTTAATGAGCAAAGCCAGGGCGCTGTGYGGCCTCAGTACCTTGGAAGGGGCTGGAGAAATGCGCAAACCAGCCCGTCACTTCCCCTTCTGGACTTTCCAAATGCCAGGGAAGGAATGCTTTTTAAATTGTTTTTCAGAGCACCACAAGTGACTCTGTAGCTTGGCTGCAGGGAGRGGAGGAAAGGGAGGACAGATCATGGTAGTTTCCCAAATGTGTTGCCAGAGAACTGTGATGTCCATGAAGTTGAGGAGATCCCCCACCCTTGGGTGGCAGGGTAGCCCCTCTGGCTGAGAATGCCCACAAAGGTGGGAGCAAACAGCCAGTGAAGTGAGTCCCATCAGCAGCAGGCAGAGGTGCTTGGSAGTCAGGAGAGCTTTGCTGCATCTGGGCTTGGCAGAGCACAGCCATCCCAACCATACATCATCCGGAGGAACGGGCACTTGGGTAACACATTAGAATAATACATCATTAGAGCACTGTTGCTATGGTGATGTATTAGGGCAATACATCATTAGACACCTTCCACTGATGATGTATTACTCCAAACATGGCTCCTGCCAGCACCAGCACGAGGGCCACASGGGAAGTCTTGTCTTTTTGCAGAAACTCTACCCTTTCCCTAAGGAAAATAATTTCAGAGTAGTGGCTTCACTGAGGAGTCACAGGGCACAGGCTGTGTCTGTCCCTCTCTCCCCGAGCCTCTTTGCTGTGTGACTTGCTCCATGCTGAGCCTCASGCTGTTTTCTGRGGACCCAGTACCTGCCTTTTGGTGYRGGTSGGCAAAAAGTCCWGCCAGTGCTGCTGGGCAGAGGGACAGCATCATCCAGRCCCTGCCTGAGCTCGAGGGTCTGAGGTGTTTGTGGTGCATCCCCTCCTGTGAGGGGCTGCTCTGGGTCCAACCCCTCATGTCCTTCACACTGTGCCCTCATGCAGGGATTGGATCATTGGGAGGAAAATCATCCTCTCCTGTTCCCAAACAGCCAAATGTGCTGCTGTCATGTGCTGGTGCCCAGGCAGAGGCAGAGGAGACAGACAGACCCAAAATGGAGCCCAGGGCAAGGGTGAGTGGTGCTGCTCACCTTCCCGTGAGCTGCACTGTGTGCCATAGCTGGGCTCAGTTCCCTTGGGATCACTTTCTCCATGCTCTTCCCCTCAAGGCCCTAGCCTGGAATGAAACCAAGAAGTTGAGCCCAAGAGAAGTTCCAGCCAGCTGGGTCCTCAGCATCCCTGGGGTCTTTGCAGGGCTGCACTCTTTTCAGCTCAGCGGGCTAAATAAATTGCTTCAGAGAGCAGACTGGGAAAGCAGGTTTCTTTCACTGCAAAGTATGCTGTGTGCATCAGATATAATTTGATTTTAATTAGTGGACAAGGAAGCAGCATAGTTAGTAAAGTACACAGTGCCTTTTGCAGGGAATGCCAGTCTTGAATTCCTGGAAAATGCAATCRAATCAGAAAGACCAGTGCAAGGTGAGCCAAGGCTGAGCATGTCTGGGCAGTGGCRTTGCAARCAGAGTCCCAGGAGAGACCCCTGGMACCTGTGATATCCCATGCTCAGGATCACAGCAGAGAAGCGATTTGTGGAGCTCGTGCTGTTATTTGGTGTGGAGATGCCCCAGCAGATGTTTGTGTGCCAGCTGCACCCAGGGACTTTTCAGCTCAGGCATGGGCAAAGGTGCAGCTGCTCATCGCTTCCCTCCCTGCCTTTTTCCTGTGCCTGGAGGGACCTCAGTGCCTGTCCCACTTCTCCCTCACAGGAAACTGCTGTGACAGGGCTGCTCCTGGATATTCCCATCTCCAGCAGTGCCTGACTGATGCAGGTTTGCAGGCAGTCCTGGTGCATAGCAGCAGGTCTGTGTTTGGGCAGCGAGSTCTCCTGGGCTCTGTTCCCAGCACTGTGGGCTCGTGGTCAGACCAGATGAGAGCCAGGCTGCCCCCACATCGCCCTGCAGAGCACTTCCTTCCCCTGAAATCTCTGTGGGAGCACAAGCTGCCCACTGAGGGCACAAGGGCAAGAATAAGAGGTTGGTTGTGCAGACTCGAAGCATGATAAATAAAATCCCCTGGAACTGCCCTGCTGCTGGTTCCTGATCATSGTAACGATGTGTGAGACACTTTAGGAGATCAGGCCTTGTCTGCCCTTGATGCCAATGCTTTTAAGGGTTCAGGGAGCTGCCCTGCTCCCAAGCACCATCTGCAGCACTCTAAGCCAAGGCTGCTTTTAGCTTCTCAATCAATTGGATTCAATTAAGTGATAACATGAGCCTATGGGYAGAGCAGCGATTGCTTATCCCTGTATCAGCAAATTATCCCCAGGTAGTGCAGAGAGGTTTGTGGGGTGTGAGGGYCTGCTGAGCCCTGTGCCATCCTGGGAGAGGGGACCCAGAGCAGGAGCCCAGCGGGACCCCCAGCGCTGCTGTCCCTGGTAGGAGCAGCTCCAGGAGCAGAGAGATGTTTATTTATTTAAAGCACTGTTTTCACTCTGTCCTCCACACCACGTTCCCACCGGGAGACTCAGCTAGCACCTACCCTGACACATCTGGGAGCGAGTGTTTTAGGGAGGCTTTGGGCATCTTGGAGAAGCAGAGCTGCCTGTGCCACTCTCCCCCTGCTCTAGGGCCGTGGGGCGTGCGGGGCACCGCGGCTCTCTGAGGCCAGACCTGGCTGTGAGGGATGGCAGACATCAATAAACATCACTGTCAAAAAGGACAGGAAAAGGTTATTTATCAGAAAACAGGCCAAAAAAAAAAAAAAAAAAAAAAAAAGAGTAGGATTGCAGCAGCGGTGACATGTGCTGGGGCCACGCTGGCAGGGCTGCATCCCGTGGTGGCTCAGAGGGGTCAGAGCCAGCGCTGCAGTGCCACTCGTGTCCCCAATCCTCTGATTGCCACAGTTCAGCTCAGCAGCTCAGCTGTGCCCGTGGCCAGCCTGCTGCCACCAGCCATGACAGCAGCCCCATATTTCTCTCACTTCTCCCTACAGCCATTAGGACGCTGTAGGAGTGACAGTCTGCTCAGAGCGAGCCAGGCTTGGTTGGGGGCTGAGATTTGGGACTCAGCATGGATGCCCTGTGGTGTTCCCCTGACTGCGGAGCTCCTGGGCTCAAAGAGCTGCTGAATCTATGCTGAGATGGGGGGCTCTTCATCTGCTGGGGCTGCAGGAAAACTGTGTGAGTGCATGTGAGCGTGCTGCGTGACATGGTGGGGATTTGGGAACAATGTTTTGCAAAACAAAAACAGACAARGTTATTCATTTTCAAGATAACACCAACAAGAACACTGAGTTGCCGTTGAACTGTTGGTCATTTGCTGGTGGCTGCAGTGGACATTTGAGTGCTGTGTTCACTCGTGGCCTCGTGTACCTGCTCTGCCACCACCTCCAGGTGATGCAGGGATTGTACCAGAGTTTTGTGGGGCTGGGGYTGGRGCTGGGCTGAGCCTGGTGGTGATGGGCAGAAGCCCCAGTGCCACAGATCTGGGATCRGGAGCAGTGCCAGGGACAGGCACAGGACATCTGGTGGTGCTTCTAATGCCAGGGCTGTTCCCAGAGGAGCACTRAGGCCTCAGGGATGCCCTCAGCACATCCCTAGCACAGCTTGGAAGTTTTGCATCCTTTAAAGCTGTCCTGACGCCGCAGTTCAAGGTACAACCCTAGCGCTGTACCCTCCCTCTCCCCATCGCCTGCCTCTSATTAGAGCCCTCAGAACAAACCTGCTAATGCCTTTCCCAAGCTCTCGCCCCCACACTTTTGCCATATAAATCACTATAATTAAAGCGTTTGGAAAATGCTTCGGGAGCCCAGACAAGCATCCCCACATGCTACACACCCAGCTCGGCAAGCCCGACTTCCTGCTGCACCCACCCCGTGGCCCCGGGCGCTGCATCCCTTCCCTCCCAAAACACCCAGCAGGACAGAGGAGAGGACCGTTCCCAGGCTGTGCTTGCCCCGGGCTGTGAGCCTGCCTTTGGCACCGAGAGCATCCCAAACTGGGAGAGCCCAGAGGGATGGGAAAGACCCCTGGCAYCACCAGCAAAGCCTGGGCAAGGAGGATTGAGAGGGGTGCTGGGGGTGCTGGGGATGCTGGGGGAATCGCTGCTCCTCACATCTRTCACCAGCTCAGAGAACCAGTGCTGTCTGCTGTCTGGATGTAGAGAAACGTGGAGAAAGGCCCATGGAGAGGGCACAAAGGGCACAGCACCCAACAYCCAGCACTGGCCCTTCTGCTGATGTCAGGAGAATGAGCCCCCAGRGCTGGCCAGGGCCCCTCTCTCTYTCCAGAGCAGAGGAGGCAGCAGAGCTGAGCCCTGGTGGAGCAGGCAGAGCTGGTGCAGCYCAGGCAGGGCAGGGCTGCTCTGGGGACTGGCAGAGCCTGCTGGGATGGCCTGGGCTCCRTGATGTGGTCCCAGCTTTCCCCTCCAGCACAGCTCTGCAGGGCAGGAGCAGGTCCCATCCTGCCCTAAACCAAGGCATGAGGAACCCAAGAGGTTTTGGCCTGTGTTTTTAATTTGGAGTAGAACAGTCCTTTGGGAATTGGTGCGAGCCACCACCTGGGAAAAAAAAAAAAAAAAGCCATTTTTCAAGCCATGGGCAGCAACATCYATGAAACATTAATTTTTAACAGTGAGCCCCTGGAGTGAGGATCAAAGCAACTGCATGAAGAGGCAAAGGCAAAGGGAAGGATGCAGCAGGCGAGGAGACAGAGCTGCCTGAATGGGAGTGGCACAGGCATGCAGCAGCTCTCGAGAGCCTGGTGGATGCAGCCAAGCACGGTGGCCCAAGCAGAGCAGCTCYTGCCAGGGGAGAACCTCTCAGGACATCAGTGTCCACCTCATCTCGCTGTCCCTGAACCCACCAGCACCTGGCAGCCTGGCCCCTCCTGGCCTTCCTCCATGAACACTTTTGATGGTGTCCCCAGACCCCTCATCCCCACTCTTGAGCTCTACAATTCTCTGCCTGGAGTCCTCCAGTGGGTCCCTGCCTCTGTCCTCCTCCCTCCCACTGTGCCAAACTGGCACCAGCTGTGCCCTGTGACAGGAATATTTGAATCATCCAGGCTTTCCTGTTTTATTCCAATGATTCCTGCTGCTCCCTGTGCCAGCACTGCTGGCCCTACCACAGTAGCAATGGCACCTTCCCAGCCAGCCAGGGCAGCTGTTCAAGGTGGGGATCTCCAGTTTCAGAGCCAGGTCCCAGTTCCACTCCTGTGCTGACTGGCACGAGATGCTGTCCCAGGGGTGCAGTGCCAGACAATCCCCCCTGCCCACCTGCACCAGCATCGCTGCATCCCCTGCACCTTGACACTCTCCCTCTGCTTTCCCGGTCAGCCAACAAGACAGAGATCCATACAAAAGGATCTGCACCTCCAACAGTGGCTATTCTGGGTATTTCACGGGCTGACAGAGCCTGTGACCATGGGAAGGTCTGTTGTTTGCTGCCACTTATTCTTCCTCAGCAAGGAGGGTTTGGCAGCCCTGCTCTCTGTGCAGACACAGCTCAGTCCTGCTCCCAGCTCCTGCTCAGCRTGTATTTTTTACCTCTTAATGAAAGCAACTGAACTGTCTGAAGTTGCCTCTCAACTCTTCTCTGGGGCTTGGATTGCCAAGAAATGATTGACGCATTTAATAGAGGCAGTGGGTGCAGAGGAATTTGGCAGGAGCCCAGGCTCATGATACACAAAGGATACTGCCTTTCCTGCTTAGGTTTYCTGAGCTCCTGCTCTCTCAGAACACGCTGTCCTGTGGGGGGGACTGCGCTCTGGATGAGCAGCTGAGAGCTCAGGAGCTGTGGAACAGGGCAGGGGCTGAGCCATGGGGATGAAGGGAGGGTTTGGGGTAGGGAGGGCTGTGCAGGACCTGCAATGCACAGCCCTGAGTGAAGCCAAGCCTCTCTCGATGCCTTTTTGGTTTTCCTGTTGCTCTGAGCTGTACGGGGTTTGTCCCCACRCTGGGAGTGAATGTGCACAGCAGATACTTGCCTGGTTTTGCATATACATGCTCGTGTGTGAACCTGCATGTGAAAGGATTTTTTTTTCTTATATTTCCTGGAGAGAAACCCCCCTGCCATGCACGGACTAGTTTGGGAACAGCCCACACAGATTGCATTCAGCACACATACCTGTGCATGTGTGCTCARACACTCACGTGCACACGTATGAGCTCACCTGCACCTGCAGGGGTTCACCCTGTCCCACACCTGAGCCCTGGGTGTGACACCCACACACGGGACAGGTGTCAGTGGAAATAATCCCATCATTTGGCACTGAGAAACAGTTGTTACAGCCTCCCCTTCGCACAGGAGCCCTCTATCAGCCAACTCCAAGGTTTAGACCAGCACAGCCTGAGCGCTTTTGTCTCTGCAGCCTTCTGGGAGGTATCAGAGGGTGACCCTTGGCCATTTCCTAAGCTCAGGAGCGGGGTTAGGAACAAAGGGACAAAGCCGCCTGTCAGTCCCTGACCATGGGGTCTGACCTCGGCTTAGCTTTGTCCCATTGAAAGGCACTGTGAAGCCACCAGTAAAATTACTAATTCCTCTCCCTTGGGTGTTTTCAGAGGGGCACCCATTGCAGATATCTCTAGAGAGTGATTTCCAGGAGCAGGCTAGATAATGGGTTTCTTGTGTATTCAGTGTATACATTGCTCATCCCCTGGAGCCTCCCTTCTCCTGCAGATATAAAGGCCAATTTGTAGAGCTTACAAAGGCTTATTAAAATATCATTGTGAAAGGGTGACATAAGTACCTGAACAGAAAAGAATAGAAAATATTTGTCTCATTAACCAGAGACTTAAAAGTCTTGTTTCCTCTTCCTTGTGCCTTCTTCCCATAGGAGGGTAACAGTCATTTATTATCATGTGTGGRGAGAAAAGCCTGGCTTCTTGGAGGATGTGCTGATTTCTGCGAGGTCTCTGTGCCTCTCTGGCTCATGCCCTGGGGTGGGCAGGCTGGGAGCCTGGCACATTCTTTCAAACAACGCCAAAAGAGCAGCATTATCGGCAAACAGCACGGGCTGAGCCCCGTTTGTGTGGCCACAGCCAGTGTGGGCTGGAACACAGMGCAGGCTATTAGCATGTCATGAACACAACAATTACTCTGTAAGGGGGAGAAAGGGTTAGGGCCAGGCAGAGTTTTAAGAATAAAGGCTTGTTTGGGAGAATTATTCACTGGGTCCCTGCTGTAGGTGGACGGCAGCAGATTAGAAGGAAACATTATCTCTCAGGGCAAGTTCAGAAGGACAAATGAAGCCAAACTGGCACGGGTTGAGAGTCTCAATACATTATTCTCTTTGCTCTACAAATCTGTGAGAACAAAGTGCTCAGTGTAAATGCTCACCAGGGCCTTTTTTACCCCTGTAAGACCACAAAAGTTCAGCATGAGATGAAGGGACACGTGTTGGCTATTAGTCCACTACAAAGAGCATTTGAGTTTAGAATTTAGAGTCTCATAAAAACATTATTGTCTGCATCCCAGGACATTTGTTTGTTAGGGCAACATGGACTGAAAAAATGTGCCCCTGTGCACAGCTGTGTGCCTCACCAGCCTCACCATGGCTAACCCATCTCAGGGGCTACCTCAGGCCAGCCCCCCAACCTGGCCTYACCCTGGGAACAGCCCTGAGCCTCAGCTCAACACCAATCCTGTCATCTCTGCAGGTGGAGAAGGATTTCTGCCCTAAAGAACACTTGGCCTGCTGTGTTTGGTTGCAGCAGGAGGCTGCACCTTGCCCAGGGGCCTCTCACCCATCATCCATTGACATTTCTGCCTCTGCTCTGCTCACATATGTCTGGAGTTTATACGTTCACCAGGTTTGAGGCCAGGAAGAAGTTTATGGTCCCAGTGAAAATTCAAGGATGATACAGTTATTGCCTTCCTCTGCCCCAGAGATCACAGTCTGGCTCTTGGAAACACCGAGGCATTTTTCCTGTCAGCACTTCTCTGCCATCAGGAGTCCTCCTTCCTGAGGCTGCTGTGGCTCAGCCTCCTCAGGACTGAAATACCAAAACCCAGCTGGAGCTGCTGCACTTGGTCTTAGCTCTCTGAGTGGATGGCAGCAYAGAGACCAGATCAGAACACAGGATCTGACAATCCCTCCTGGACTTGCAGCCTGGAATAAACAAAATTATGGACAAACATTCATGAGTACATCTATGACACTTCTGGGTTGTAAGCTGCTTGCTGCCTTCCTGATTTAGAAGGATTTTGACAAAAGGCATCCATATGATTTTGATATAGTTAAGCCCATGGCCAGGCTTTATAAGATGCTTGGCAATCTATGGGACAGTTTTTTAGAAGCATTTTGTTTTGCATTTGGACTGTCTTCCAGCTACCAAGATGATCAGCTTTGGGCTKAGTCAGTACTGGGAGGAAGGTTCTAAGGACTTTTGCAGTAGGAGATGTGGGACTCAGGGCCACCCCAGGTCTGCAGCTGCCCTGGGACACTGCCAGGAGCTGTGGGCAGGCAGTGAGGATAACTCAGAGCAATCTGCATSTCCCCCAGATCTGTTTGTCCTCCCAGCCCTCAAAGGCAGCTGGCACACAGCATCCACTGCTTCCTCCAACTGCACAAGGAGCGTGTGCTTTTAAAAGGCTAAAAAAGGTGGAATATATTATCTATTCACAAAGTCATTGTAAATATTAAAGAGCCCATGAGGGGAAATGYCTCTGATGATGTCTTTTCAGGAGTGTGGGAGAAAAATCCATGCAAAGGCACTATTGAGGGGTATGGCCAAAAGGCAAGTGATGCTTTGAACTKGTTCAAAGCCACAGGGTCGGCAGTCTTCCTTGGGACTACGGCRGGAAGCAGCTACCCATCTCTCCTCAGAGTCAGCTAAAAGGTCACTTCAGCAAATCCACAATTTAAATAAAAGAGAGGAATTCCCAGAGAGAGCTATTTGAAAATGAAAGGCATCAAAAGCGAGATAGATGCATCTATGTGAGTGGCAAAGGTCCTGGAGAGCTCTGGCTTAGTAACAGAATGTCTGTGTGGTGCAGGGAGAAGACAGGTACCCCAGGTGCTTCTGAGGGGTGCACCTGCAAGAAATTCTCCCAGCAGGGATGGAAAGGGAGCCTCCATCCCCCTCCATCCCCTGGAAGCCACTCCTGCCCTGCCCCAGCAGTGAACCTGGGATAGACAACCATGTCCCTGCTGCCACGGGTGTCATGGCTGGGTGGAAAGAAGCATTTCTGGAGAGGCCAAGACCTCAGAGAGAGGCTTTGGAGGACTCATTTCCTGTGCTCCTGAGCTGTCCCAGGAAAAGACAGGAGATCATTAAAACCTCAGAGGACATACTGTGATTGGAAAGGCAAGCAAAGCAAAGCAGTCCGTGGTGTTATGTAATGCAGCTCTGTTGAAACAGCGCAGGAAAGTTGCCTTGTGCCAATAAATCAGGCGGCCATGGAGGAGCAGATGTGAATCACACCTTGCTTCATATGCCCTGCAGTGTTTTCACTTATTGTTCCAGTTTTAAAGATTAATGGCACTCAGAGATGAGTATTATCTAYGCTTCCATTTCATACTCGTTATCAGAAGAGCTTTTTTCAGCATAATTAGCATGGATCAAATTTTCCAAGAGGCTCGGCAGACTTGCTGCTGTTTCTTGGCTGCTGAGAATGCCTGGGATGTCCCACTGCCACTGCTGGGTGCTCTGGACCCCCGAGCCCCCAAAGCACCCTGCAGCCTTCAAACATGGAGAGAGAAGTGACAGAAATGGGGGTTCCCTGGCATGGGCTGCCATGTGTTGTGACACAACTGGTGGGGGTTGGGGGGCAGTTCTTTGTCACTAAATAAGAGGGCAGAAAGTTCTGGCTGCAGTGAGTAAGCCAGAGGCAGGGGTACTCACCAGCCCTGGAGCTGGGGTACAGCCAATCTCTGCTCCAGATGGATAATATATTCCACCTTTTTTAGCCTTTTAAAAGCCTGCTTTACGTTACCTGGGCGCTTGTGCCCAGCATGAAGTATTTGATACCTGGAGAAGTAGTGGAGGTGGGTTACTCTCACCAGGAGCCCAGCCTGGCTGTGGGGCAGGATGTCTGGGACAGACCAAATGGGGTGGGAGAGCTGGAGGAAGCAGTGGCTGGGGAAGGGAAACTTGCTGGCATCTTCCAGGGCTTACCTGGGACTGCCAGTGTGGGGCTGTCCACGCTGTGTCCCYCCAGGGCTGTGTGGAAAGGGTKWGCTGTGGGTGCTGTGCCCAWGGGGGAAGGTGTTGGCARCRTGGGGGAGATCAGTGGGGAGCAAATAGGCTGTGGGTGCTTGTGTGGGCCTGCCAGTGGTCTGAAGAAGGCCAGGGAGCACAGTGCTGAGCTCCCTGCTACATCCAATCAATCYGTGATCGTTCCTATCATGAAGATAAACTAGCCATTGTTGCCAAAAATAAATGTTAGTGTTCCAAATCCACACTTCAATAGCACCAGCTCATTAGAGATGCATATCATTTGGCTCCAGTCCCACAACTTCTAGCTCGTTATAAATATGCAGTTGCTGCTGGCTCTACCCCAATCATCTCTGCAATCAGAGCTTTTAATTAGGTTAATTAAATTGTATCAAACCTCGCAGGGACGCAGTTCACTGATGCTGATGAGGCAGCCAAAACAGACCTTAACTCTAGCTCTAATGAAGGCCCTGCTGCAGCTAATAACAATGCATAATAAATTAGTGCTTCCCTAGAAAGGTGCATCAGGGCTTGTGTTTCAGTAAATGATGATCTATATGCACTAATTCACTATTGCAGTCTTTAGGTCTGCCAAGCCAGGGACATCCTGGGAATAGGTTCTCACTAAATAATGGGCTCCTGCCTGCTTGAAGCAATGCTGCTCACCCGGGCTCTCTCAAGGCACTAACGGCTTCAGCTACACAACTGTGAGACAAAGTATTTGCTGCTTTCACCTTGTCCAGTCCTGCGGCTGCTCTTAATGCCTAGCATCTCCCAACAGAAGCAGCAGCAGGTATTTATTTATTTGAAACCTTCTSTAATGGAATTTGGAGGGGAACATTTTGTTTGGAGGGAAATGGGTAGCTGTGTCCAAGCGTGGCAGCATGAATGGGATGGTACCCTGTGCCCAGGCTCTTCCCAGACATCAGCAGCCCTAATCAGGTGGGGAAAAGTCCAGGTGGCCAAGGAGCTGTGGAACAGAGAGGTTTAGGGCAGCCATGCTGAGCAGCAATTAGTCATTCCTGATTTACATTCTGCTCTTTCAACTCCCTGCTGCGAAGCTGCTCAGGCTTGAGTGGARGAACTTCACCACCCTTTTCTCCTTGGTGCCCTTGGGCAAGACACCTCAGCTGAACCTGGCTGTGGGGTCCTAGGGAACAGCAGGGCCAGGGCAGCTGGAGACACCTGCCACCCTGTGCCACAGTGCCACTGGTGACCCCAGAATGGCAGCATCTGGAGGGTGAGTGCTGAAATGACACACAGGGTTTGTGGTGAGGAAATGGTGATGTGCAGGGCAGCACCTGTGAGCAGTGGGATGGGTGGGATCAAACCTCCCTGCTCTCCTCTGCTGGAAGAGCACAGCTCTGGCTGCTGATGGAGACCCTGCAGGGGCTGTCCCGAGGGAACTGGAGCCTCCCCAGSAAACTCAGCTTCTGTTGCTGTGCCCCAGGGATGCTGCTGTGGTCTCCAGTCTGGTTCAGGCTCAGAAAATGGGGCCTACAGGAAAGCACCTGAGAAGCCTAAGGGCTGGTGATGSTTCTCCTGCTAGTAAAATATATTGTTGCAGCTGCCTAGAGATAATCCTGCAAGTGTAGCCTGCTATTAACTTTTATAGGCAGTCATTATCAATTGAGTTCTTCAGGACTTGAACAAGGAATTACGTGAAATTATTATACAGCACAGTATTATTGAGTCACCTGAAACCTGAGCTGTGAATCTGTGGGGTATTTTGATATCTGTATCTTTCAAGCTGCAGGGAATCTCCTTGCTAAGGAACCTGTTGGTTCAGCTTTTGATGCTATAATTACTACAAGCAARAAATACCTGTGGGCATTTTCTTGCTGTCCTTCCCCATGAGGGCCCAGCTAGAGGGTGGCAGATCCCACCAATGTTTCACTTTAAATCCTGTGCTATGTTTGAGTGGGCTGAGGTTCTGGTTGAGTTACAAGGTATTGGCTCTTTCCAGACCTTTGCAGAAACATTTCACTGCTTTAGGATGAGGAAACCAAGCTAAAGGCTTTGGGAGTTAAAGAGCAAGGTTTTGAGAAAGTGTGAGTTTTTTTCYTCAATGCCATTGGGAACTCTGCAAGGCAGCAGGTGTGAGACAGTCCAGTCTGCTAAGGTAGAMGTTCACAGGTCAGCACCCACCAAATCCTTCACCACTGCAGGCAAGAATAGGTGAAAAAATTTTGTGTACAAGAGCTGGCACCTCCTTTCAGTCTGTTGTGACCACGAGATTATAAACTACTCCACAGCCTATGGGATTTGCACCCAGGTTTTGGAGGTCATGGTCCAGCGAGAAGCCTGCACAGTGTGACCACCACAGATGTAACAGTGCTTTGGTTTTCCTTTGCTAAGACCTTCAAGGCTTCCCAGGGAAAAGTAATTCAGAAYAGGCATGTCTTTTTCTCCCCAGACCCTATATTGAGATCATGAGACTGTGTGTCCTGGCTGGTTCTCAGCTCCCAGGTGCCAGTGGACACCACTACCCCCAGGACAAGCAGTATGGCCCTTGACCACCTCAAAGAAAGGTTCATAACTGCCTATTGCATCCCATAATACCTCACTCCATWCTGGGAAGAGATGTCTTTTCTTCCAGCAAACAGGTCACTTGCACCCATTCCAGCACTTGCTCTGCAGTGGGACAGAAGTGGACAAGGCAAATGCTCGCCAGGCTGTTGCTTTTTGATTCCTGCCACAGGATTCCTTGAGGGTCTCCCAGCAGAATTGCTGCTTTTCTTTCCCATCTTTTGTGGTAATGCTCTCGATACCAATAAGATTAATCAAGGGCAGGGCTTAAATATTCATCCATTTAAACCTCAGTCTAAAAGAGGTTTCCCTTTACAGACAGCAGCCGTCGCACGGGGACTCTGAGGTGCGGTGTGGAAATACTGAACGGTCCCCGAGCAGCCGGGGCGGGCAAGGGGGACACGGCTGGGGGGCACAGATGGGGGGCACAGACGGGGGACACAGACGGGGGTTATGGCACGGAGGACACAGCACTGGGGACACGGCCCGGGACACGACACGGGGACACAGACGGGGGGCATGGCACAGGGACACGGCCCCGCCGCGCGGCGCTGCTGCCCCCTGCGGGCCGGGCCCGGAACCGCAGGCTGCAAGGCTTGGCTTGAGAGGCGACAGGAACCGAACAGAACCGAGCCCAACAGAACCGAACTGAACCAAACCGTGTTCACACGCGAGCCAAACCAAACTGTGATCAGAGCCGAAACGAACCGTGTTCACACGCGAGCTGAACCAAACTGCATTCACACGTGAGCCAAACTGAACAGAACCGCGTTCACACGCGAGCCAAACCAAACTGTGGTCAGAGCCGAACCGAACAGAACCGCGTTCACATGCGAGCCAAACCAAACCGTGATCAGAGCCAAACCGAACTGAACCGCGTTCACACGCGAGCTGAACCAAACTGTATTCACACGTGAGCCAAACCGAACAGAACCGTGATCAGAGCTGAACCGAACTGAATCGTACCGAGTTCACACACGAACTGAACCAAACTGAACACGACCACGTTCACATGTGAGCCAAACCGAACACAACCACGTTCACATGTGAGCCAAACTGAACAGAACTGCATTCACATGCGAGCCGAACCAAACACAACCACATTCACACACGAGCCAAACCGAACCAAACCGCGTTTACACATGAATCAAACTGAACAGAATCACGTTCACATGCAAGCTGAACTGAACAGAACAGAACTGCATTCACACATGAACCGAACGAAAAACAACCACATTCACACGCGGGGCTTTGTTTTCCCTCCTGCTCGCCTGGAGGTTTACAGCCGTTACAGAATCCCCAGACTCCACGGATGCCCCCCTGAAAAATCCACCCAACAGTTATCTTTGCAATGGCAGGAACGTCTGAAGCTGCATTTAAGCATGTAAAAAATATCACGTTTCATCACCGAGATGCTGGAAAAGCTCCAAAGKAGGTAGGGCCTGAGATGAGCATCTTTTTTTTCTTACCCCCTTGTAGACCATGTGCTTATCGCTGGCAGCGACAGGATGATGGAGAATGATAAGAAAAGGAATGTTCACACAGAAGCTTCTCTGAACGTGCCTGGGCCGCTCCAGGACACTCAGGATGTGTCTGCACAACCCCCATCCCTGGCACTGCAACTGGCCCAAGGAAAACCCAGAAGACAAACCCTTGTCCCACGCTTGGCTGCTGCACTGTCTTTCCCTACACAGAATTTTGGCACTGSATCAGTTTGAACTGAAACAACTCTGGAAGAAAAGCACACAATTGAATAGTGCAAATTGGAAAATGACAGGGATTGGGGGATGCTGGGGAAACGAATAGAGAGTAATTCACCTTTAACCTGCTTGAAAATACAGCTGAAAAAGCTGACTTCCACTCTCATGGGTTTGGACAGGTTCTGAGCAGAACAATGACAATCCCCAAATACTTTCTCTGTCCCTGGGCTGTGCCCAACCCACCTCTCCAGCATTCACTACAACCTTGACTGTTCACAGATTGTTTATGGTGCATCTTGCTAGGACACTCAGGCAAATYTCATGGCTTCCCACTGTAAATACCAAGAGAACAAACTCTGATTTATTAATCAATTAATTAAACACACTGATGGCTACCACAGGCCCACAGTAATTTGTTTTAACAAAGTGCTGAGCTGCAGTCAAAAGCAGGCTGGCACCAGCCCTCCTCCGAGTGAGATGCCTCCCCCTTTCTGAGCAAAACCTGTAACAATTGCTCAATGAAATGGCTAGCGTTTCCGCTGAAACTTGAATTTGTAAATAGCTGGACCAGTTGTTGTTTCTTTCTTCACCTTTACTTTATGAGTTTTGTCCTGGAAAAAAGAGCAAGTACAAATATTCACTGCCATGCAAGAAAGAAAAAAACCCCCATCCAAACCCACATAAACCAGAGTCCCTGTGTGGTCTGACCATAAAAGAAAAATGGTCACTTTGCACTGTTTAGGTGGGGATTATAATTTTATCTGCTCTTTTCCCCTTCAGGCTGTCAAGACACTACCTGGTTTGCTCACAAGCACTTGTCCCATTGAGACAAGTAATTTCTGYGGTCATTTGGATTTTTAAGACCTTCTCATAATTTATAGAAATGGTTCTCTGCTTCTGACCCCTAGTGACACTGTTTTGGAGACTTGTGAGCACCATTTCACAGCTGAGTTTTTGTCCTTGCTGACAAGGTGAGACCTGGACTAGCAAATATAAATTAGTGGAATGCTTCATCTCCTAGCTTCTTCCAAACTAAAAGATTACTTACCTTTAGGAGTTATCTGGMAGTGTCACAATAAAACCAGAATGAAGAAACAAATTCAAAATATACAACATAGGCAATACCAGACCTAACAACCTGCACAGAACAGACTTGGAGAACCAGAACCAAATCCCTCACCAGAAGATCTTTCCGTGTCTGGATTTTCTGTGTGATGACAAACATGGCCTTCTCTCTCTCGATGCGCTGCCTCAGGAGGTCATACTGGTTCTTCCTCTGCTGGGCTAATTTCTGGAAACAAAAAAAGCTGTTTTAAGACAGAGCTGAACAAGATACTGTGGTCTAAATCCTCTGAATTTCAATGTGAAGTGCAAGAGAACATTAACTCCCTAGTGAAAATCCACTTTATCCAGAGGAGGGGAATAAAAAAACCAAAAAAACAACAGACCAGAGACCAATTCCTGAAGTGCTCAGAGCCTGCAGAGGCCTCTCAAAATGATG
This sequence comes from Malurus melanocephalus, assembly GCF_030028575.1. Classification (NCBI taxonomy): domain Eukaryota; kingdom Metazoa; phylum Chordata; class Aves; order Passeriformes; family Maluridae; genus Malurus; species Malurus melanocephalus. Next base: position 147,056 of record NW_026623893.1, on the reverse strand, counting down.
CAACTTGTTGGATCAAGTTTGCCTAATGAGAGTGGAAAGCTTTCCCAGCACAGAACAGTATTACTGCAGGTGTGATTTAAGTAATTAAATTAAGGAGAACAGATCCCAACATGCTTAAAATATGACTCAGACATTTAGGAAAAAACTAGTCAGTCTACGACTCGTCCAACTGCTTTACTGACAAGCCAAACTGAGACAGCTGCCAGGAGGAAAGGGACCACAGGGTGTTTATTATCTGACATCTGAGTCAGAAAAAACAGGTTACAAATTTACCAGTCGGCAATTTTAAAACAACTATTTTTACCTTACACACACCAACTCATATTCAGAGGACTGTCCAATAGATCTGAATCACCTGAGCAGAATCTACAGCTGTAAAGCTGAGTGTAGCTATTTCTAGGACAAAAGTGCTGTGATACTAAAAAATCAGAATCAAAGCTGATTGCATAAKAAATTCATGCTGAAGAATCATGAAACAATTCAAATTAGGAAAGTCAAGAAGTGTAACTATAGCTTAAATGGCTTTAAGAAGGAAAGAGGATAAAAATCTCAAGCTGCTTCAGGCTCAGAACCAAACTGAAAAATACTGTAAGATCAGGATCAGATGTCTGTGTTGGAATATATTCCATATAATACAATATTCTTCCTATATACCTATTCAGGGCTGCAAGTGGTTTTAGAGAGGTGTGAGGGGAGACTTAACAGTGGATGCTGAAAAACATCACACTTGAAACTGCAGCAGTCTAATAAAAAGATAGTCCCATAGGTATATTCCTTTATAGAGAAATATCCCAGTTTTGCAGGGGCACTGCCTAATTGGATCCAAATCACTCTTTTCTGGCCTGTACATCACAGCTTATGGTAGTCCATAAGGTGAGTAGCCTGTGTTAGGCCAGGAGAAGATGTGACTGCAAGCTCCAGGCACTTGGTAATGAAGTCACATCCACTACTACATTGCCTCACCAATAAGTTTTAAGAAAACAATTTTGTTCACCTCTACAATGGTGCAATGAATCCTTTTTAGTGCTTGTCATATAAAAAACATAAAATACGGAGAACTCTGTAAGACAAACAGTGGCAGTACCTTTAAGTGGACAGGATCAGTAGGTCCCTTCACTGTCTCTTTCTGCAGCGTTGCAATGGTTGGTCGGTTGTACACTCTATCTACAAGCTCAGGAACYGTGTCCAGGCGAGTGGCAATATCAAACTCCTGAACTATTAATAAAAAAAWTTAAAAAAATGAATGAACTCCCATGGATTCCTTTGATAAGCAAACCTTCCAAACATGTTCTACAGTCAGGAAAAAGAGCCTCAGCAATGTGGCTCCTGCAGAAGTGATGTCTCAGCTAGTACCCAAATGGGATTTCTAGAGCCCTCCCTGAAAAAAAAGTGTCTTTCTTCTATGACAGCCCAATTAACACGTGACAGGATAAGTTCTGTCTCCCCATTCAAGCCTCACCTTCCCKYTCTGAGTCCACGAAAAAGAGATGCYKGCGAGGGCCGCTCCCCGTCGCGTCCAGCAAGTGGAGCTCTGCCTTCAATCGCTCGATTTTCTGCAGAAAGTCCAAGTTTGGCCAAATTCAAGGCGAGTAAAATCAAGCCTCCCCCGAGGACATTTCTGTCTGTTCCTCAATATTACAAACAGCTGAACTCATCCTTCCTCTTTTCATCTCTGAAAACACACCTAGTCTATATTTATGGCATGTCTTCACAACTTTTCCAGAGGGTCACAGTGCTGTTACCCAGGCAAAGTACACACATCCTGCAAAACTGAGTTCCCTCCATGGCAAAGGGGAATGATTGCCATGGAACCACCAGCAAAAGCATGAAGGAAAGCTTAAAGCTGGATTTGATTTTTTTATCTGCAGTGATAATTTGATTCTGATTTGTGAATCAACATCAGAGCAAACAACATCTTCTGAAGAGATTTCTGAGAATTGCCTGCCCACCATATTCCAAAAACCCACTTCAGGTTATTCTCCTCAACTGGGAGACCTTCTCATACTCTGTAACTCCCTGCCATAGTCTGGTTGATAAGATGGTCATAAGCTGGACTTGATGATCTCAAATGTCTTTGCCAACCTAGATAAATCCGCGATTCTGTGACAGCACAAAGGAAACAGCCTCAAGCTATGGTTGAGGAGGTTCAGGTTAGGTATTAGGAAAAACTTCTCTCCTGAAAAGCTGGTCAGGCATTGGACCAGGCTGCCCAGARAAATGGTGGAATGACCATGYCTGGAAGTGTTCAAAAGGCCTGWGGCTGTGGCACCTGGGGACACATGGATTAGTGGTGACAATGGTGGCACTGGCTGAACAGCTGGACTTCATAACCTGAGAGGATTCTTCCAACCTCAGTGATTCCATTACTTCTTTATAAACATGCTAAGCAGAAATACRTGTTTAATGTCTTGAAATTTACATTAAAATTACTGTTTTGTAACAATGCACAGTGTAATTTTTGATAATCATCACACCTTTAGGCTCTATATGCAGCACTTCACTGACACCTCCACTGTCCTTTCCAGCATCATACAAATCAGATCACTGAACGAACACAATAGCCAGAAGCAGCAATAAAAACAACATAGTAAAAAACAATTCTGAGTAAACTAGAAAACACTAAAAATGTGAGTTATTACCTTGGCTTCTGCAACTCTTTTCATTTCTACRTATTTAATATCCTGTGTCCTCATCAATTTCAGCTGCTCTGGGGTCACCTCGTCCTTTGGCTGCTTTATTACATGGACTCCATCCTACAATCAGAYAAATACAGCACTTACAGACAGCCCATCCCACCTGGAGGGTACTGTGGGGCCTTGCTAATAACAGCAGAAGAACTATGTCCCTGGACCCTCATTTTCGTCAGAGCCTTTCACAGGCACCAAAGCAATTTTTCTCATTTATCTAATAGTTCACAAATTAAAATCAAAACAAGGTAGGGGGAAAAAAAGTTACTTAGAGCAACAAGGTGTAATTCTGCTTGAAGGCGATGAAGGTTCTCACCTTGACCTCTGCACGTATCATTTTGAAGTAGAACTCATCGGGGTTTTTGTCCAGAGCTTTCTTCTGCAACGCCCTGAGTGCATTTTGCTTCTTGTGGTAGTCACTGGGGAGGGAAAAAACAACAATCACGAGTTGTACAGCAGCTTCATCGCGTTCACCCCTGCTGAGGTGCCGAGTCCTTCCCAGCGATGCTCAGAGCTCCAAGACACGGGGAGGGGAGACCCACCCAGGGCTGCCCGGCCCTCGGCCACACTCACTGGGCGCGGAGCCGGTAGTCCTTCTTCTTCTCTAGCAAGCCCAGCTTCGTCCGGGAGGCGGGCTACGGGAGAGACGGCGACAGTGAACGAGAGGGAGTGCGGGGAGGGAGCGTGTGGAGGGAGAGTGTGGAGGAAGCGTGTGGAGGGAGAGTGTGGAGGGAGAGTGTGGAGGAAGCGTGTGGAGGGAGAGTGTGGAGGGAGCGTGTGGAGGGAGCGTGTGGAGGGAGCGTGTGGAGGGAGCGTGTGGAGGGAGCGTGTGGAGGGAGCGTGTGGAGGGAGCGTGT
>NW_026623893.1:116827-142972 GCF_030028575.1 Malurus melanocephalus | reverse complement strand
TGCCCCACGGAGCGGGCACTGCCGGTGCCTCCGCCGCCGCCCGGAGCCCTCCTGCGGAGCTCCCGTGATCGCCCACGGGAGGCGAAGCGCCGGAGCCGCTGCCTTCAGACGGGGCTCACCCCGCTGCCTTGAGAGGGGGTTCATCCCGCTGCCTTGAGACGGGGCTCATCCCTCTGCCCTAAGACCAAGCTCATCCCGCTGCCTTGAGACGGGGCTCATCCCGCTGCCCTGAGACGGGGCTCATCCCCCTGCCTTCAGACGAGGCTCATCCCGCTGCCCTGAGACCGAGCTCATCCCTCTGCCCTGAGACCGAGCCCATCCCGCTGCTGGACGCACGGGGAGCATCCCGGGCAGGACAGTCCCGCTCCCCCCGCTGGTGGAGACGGCGCAGCGCCTCCCGGCGCCCGAGCGCTGTGCTGGGCGGGCCCCGCCGAGCCGGCCCCGCCCCGGGCCGGGTTCCGAGCTCCGAGCTCGCGGCTGGGGAGCAGCGCCGAGCTGAGCTGAGCTGAGCTGAGGCGAGCCAGCCCATCGSCGGGGCACAGCGAGCGGCAGCGCGGCCCCACGATCAGGTGGGTCGGGCCGGGCCGGGCTGTGGGAGCCGGGCCGGGGGGCGGCAGCCGCTGCTGTGGCCCCTCAGCCCCGGGCGGGTCGGGCGGTGGTGRGGGTGCTCTGAGGGGCTGAAGGGAGGCACCGTGTCCCCCGTGCCGTCGGGGATCGGGGCATCCTCTGGGGTCCTGCCGGGATCATGGTGGCGGTACCGAGACGTCGCTTTTCAGAGAGTTCTGCTCCGGCAGCACCACTCACACCGCTTTCCAAAAGGAAAAAAAACCACAGTCTTTGGGCCGTGCCCCTTTCCCGGACGGTGAAGTTGAGGGCTTAAGCTGTGTTTTATGAAGAGAGTATTGAAACTTTACCCAACCAACAGAGCCGGGAGTAAACTAYAACCAAATGCTCAAATGTAGCACAGGAAAATTTTCAACACATCCGGAGTGGTTGCTGTTTTTCCAGAGAATCCCAGGATAGCTATGGGAAAGGGCTCTAAGCCTTGCTTTGTGTGTGTGTGTTAGACAAAGACTCGGAAATCACAGTTTGGATCTCACATCAAGAAACAGCTCAGGATCTTTGCGGTTTTTTTTTCCTCAACCGAGTTATGTTTCAGATTTTGTTCTCATACAGGTAACTTTTTACCGTTCTCTTTATCCGTTTCCAGTTCTGTACCTGTGGTTGCATTAATCACTGACTCTTTAATGAGAACTTATGGAGATGTTGGACACATTTTCCAGTTAGCCTGGGCAAAGCATGGTGGTAGGAATTTCTCTCCACAGACTTGCAGCACAAATGGATGGCATGTGCCAGGGTTGCGTGTCTTCAAAGGGCAGGTTTGATATTAAGGTCTCTGCAATCTGAATTTGCTATGTTCACTGTTTTCCAGTTTTGAAAATKATAAAGGAATCTTTCCAAAGTAGAAAACTTATTCCTCATAGCAGAAGGATGGGTGAAGCTCTGGTGGATGCAGCATCCTGCTGGCAGCACAGGCCTCTAGGGAAGAGTATAGGGACATTCCTCTTACTTTTCTGACTCATCTACCAAACTTTAGAAATCTCTGACTCTCCTAGCTGACCAAGTGTTGAAACTGCCTTRTTTTCGTAATTTGCTTTATCAATGTGTGGTTTAACTGATAGGCAGGACAGCAGGAAAGAGGAAGTCTGACTTTTCTCCTGTCTTATTTTTGTGCCATCATCTTTCCTTTTCCTAGCATGGAGACTGTATTGTTCCTTTGCTTTTCTTGCTGACCACTTCCTCTGAGGCATAGAGTTGTCAGCAGTAGCTTCATTCTTACCCGCTGGGTCTGTAATTTTATACTCTTTTAAAAATGGTGGCATAGCAAAGGAGACAAAAATATAGGTGATATGGTTTAGTTGTGGGCAGTAATTGTAGCAAAAGGTATGTTTTGGAATATGAGCTCCACAAACCTGTGCATAGGAAGTGGTGGGATGCACCAAAGGCAGTGTTTAGAAAGAACCAGAATTGCCTTGGAGGAGGCTCTGTGAACTGTTCCGTGATCTCAGCTTCTGTAGCACCCCTGTTGGATTTTTTGAGATGCCTCTCAGGGTAAAATATATCTTTGTTTTGTGCCTGAGGAACAGCATCTGAAGAGCTAAGCGGTGAGTAGAGTGCTGAAGTCACTGTGGTTCCCCAGTCTTTGGGAGGASAGCAGGTCACTGCTGCTCCTGCAGCACATCTCCCCTCAGCTGAGCTCTGGGTTTGCACTGTGATTCCATCTAGAGCAGGCTCTGGAACAGCCATGCTGTCCGAGGACACAGCTGGCAACAGGATAGCTCAGCTCTCTGAGGTCATGGTGGGGAGCAAAGGCAGGASTCTCTTTCCTGGCTGGTGTCATCGTGGTGTCCCTGCTGACAGATGTTTTTCTTGTCTGTAATGTACGAGCCTTGTACGACCGTAGGCAGTATTCCCTGGTTGTCAATTGATTTCTGAGGGTTATGAGTTCAGTGGTGTTCTTTTCTGGTTTTGGATGTAGCAGCTTTAAGACTGAGGTGAATCCTTAACTCTCAGAGCCAGAGAAAACTTCTCCACAGGCAGGTTACCAAAATTCCCAGCACACCAACTTTGGAAGCAGAGTTCTGTTCCCAGCCAGCTCTTGCTTGCTCTGTTGCTTGCCTGATGAGGTAAGATGCTTTCTGCTGTGTTCCTAATTGAGGCAGAGTTGGTGCTGTTACACGGCTGGCTGGTATTTGAAATGCCAGCAGAAAGATGGAAAAAATTGATTACTCTCAGTGTTCCAAGTGTTTCCAACACCCTCTCCCCTGAAAAGATCCATTATAGGAATTGCAGCACTGAAGCACGAGATTTTCTTGGTGGTCCACCAGGACCCTCATTGATGCCTGTAGGATTTTTGCTGCCTGTAGTTTGTGTGAGGCTGTGCTTGAAGAGCCACAGTTGCARCAATAGCTTCAGGAGAGAGCCAGGAGTTAAACCTTATTGCTCTGCTTCACCTTTTGTGTGATAAAGAAGGAACCCAGAAAACTGCAGWCTGCTCTGAATAAAAGCCAAACCTCTTAACTGGACAAACAGCTTCATAATTCCTTTTAAYTGCTCAAGTAAAAAATAATTTTTCCTCCGGTGTTGAGTGTTCAGTATCCCTGGTTGACATGGGCCATTCTCAGACTGCCTGTGCCCACCACAGTGCCCAGATGCTCTGGCAGAAAGGTGCTGCCAATGTTTGCAGTTTTGCTCAGAGTGCAAATGGCTACGCCTCATTCCTGAGGGGACTTAGAGGTACAATTTATATGGCCAAACTGGAAAAATTCAGAGAGAACTTTRTAATGTTTTGCTTTGGTGATGTAATCAAAATCAGCTTAAGCATTTTACTCAGGTGTGGGTTTTTTCAAAAGGAGGGGATAGCTATAACCCTAGATACCAGCTGTATCCAGGAAAGGGAGAAGACCAGTTGTGACGTGGCAGAGAAACTTTACCAGTAGTATTTAATCTTCAGATTACTACCAAAAGCTTTAGGGTCGCTTTTAAAATGAGTGTGAGGGCTGGGAGGTTGTGAGCAGAAGGGCCAAGCTGCACAGGCTGTGTTGGTTTTGTGTCTGCCATGGGCTGCAGACACTTTCAGGGCTTGAAGAGGGGCATTTCCCACTAGGCTGGGCTGTGTTTGCTGGGCTTTGCCTGCTCAGAAGTGGTGAATAGGAAAATACTTCATTCTGTGGAGATGTAGTTGCTGAGAAAAGTCCTTGGTCTTTGTTTCTTCTCTTCCTTCCGTTTTGCTCTGGTTTTACCAGGTGTAAAATACAATTGTCAGCAGTTTACATGGAAGGGGAGTGTCAGTTTTCCTGTTGAGGAAAATATCAAGGGTCTGGTTGTGAAAGGAAAGGGGAAATTGAAGAATGCCACATGGCTTCCATCTTCCTGTATTTCACCCCAGCAGAACTGCCTCTGCTCAGTGACCACTTTGTGTCTGTTGATACTTGCTAAATAGAGAATGATTTTAACAAATGATTCTGCCCTTACTCACAGGGGCCCACCAAGAGGATAATATTGCTGTGGGAGGAATCAGAAGGACACTTCAGGGCTAAATTAATAGTTAATCAAGAGTTGTTTAGAAATATCTTAACACAGAATCCAAAGAGCAATGGAATAAAAATCCATAAATTTGTGATCTTGTTCTTAGTGTMGTCTCACTTCAACTTGATTTGGCCTGGGCATCTGAGTGTTAACATTAATAAATTTTATTTTTTGTTTACCTCTGGATATGTTACTGTAAATCGTCTCACACTTGCAAGCTGCAGAATTCTTTTGTGTGAAGTATTTTGAACTTCTCAAATACAAAAAAAAAATAGTATTAAATCAGCAGGAGATGGATAGATATTAATTCTGGACCCTTCTGACTGGTGTCATGGCTGGAACAAGTTTGTTGATGTTTATGGTCAATCTGCCCAGTGCCAGTTCTGTTCAGGAATATAAATTATCTTTCAGCACCAACCTGGTGCTGATGCCAAGGACATGATCTTGACTGCTTCCTAACTTAGCTTTGAACATCTGAGCTGTGAGGAATGAGGAATGTGCTGCATCTAACCTGGAGCTGTTGGCAGCCACCAATGTCATTAATCCAGTGGGTGGAGAAGCCAGCGCAGGTGACTGGACAGCTGGAGCTGTTTTCTCTACCCAGGAGGGGCAAAGAGACCTCTGAATAGCTCAAGGAAATGCTTGATGTTGTTGGAACAGTCAGAGATCTGCTTCCCTAGTGCTTCCTGCAGCACATGTTACACTTGACCCTGCCAGCGCTGCACGCCAATAGGAGTCAAGTCATTGTCCCCAGTGTCAGATTAAACTGCTTGGCCATTGTTGAGAGTCCAAGATTTTCCTCTCTTACCCTGTTTAAATGACTGCTTGGATGTTTAGCCAAAGTAAATATGAGCYAATAAAAACTAGAGATAACACATGTAGAATAGTTGTTATAGACTAACTGTAGCACAAAAATGCACAAGTTTTGCTGGCAGCTTTTCTGCCTTAGTTTTGAAGCTCAGTTACCTGAAAAAGAGTTGGTATGGATCAAGTATAACCTCCTTCTGCAATAGGGGAACTGTATGTGAATTTATGGGTATCTTTGGAATAAGAAAGGCATCTGTTAGGCTGCTGAGGATCTAGTGCCTGCCTTGCAAGGCAAAGTGCAAAAGCCCCAGGTGAGCGCTTCATCACCTGAAAGCTGAAAGTGCTGTGCAGCTTCGGAATGCTCTTCCATATTTCTCTGCAGTCACTTTCCTTGTGGGCAATAAGTGCATTTTCAATTGGCTTTTTCAGTTACTTGGCACACAGCCTGTGAGGGCCACTGCCATAAGGTAACACTGARGTCCATAGTCTGCTCGGGGTTGGAAGGATAGGAGATATCTGTGGCTCTTGGGAGAGCCCCAACTTACAGTAAAGGGAAGAATGAGTTTGGGAGAGTATCACTGTGSAGTGACAGGGATGGGATTGCCCCTGCATTTGTGATGCAGTGCTATTGGACACCTGAGTTACCGACGGTGCTGCAGTGAAGAACTGGAGAGGTCTGTCATTGTCTGGGAATAAAGCTGGTGTAAGTGCCTTTATGTTACTAGCACACATTCTCGCTGTGTGTCTGACAGTGAGGGCTGACCTACTGAAGACCTTCTTTGGTGGCTTTCTTTGCTTTTCCCTTCACGAGGTCTTTGGCTCTGGAGGCACAATGTGGTCCTGTACTCTGTCCTTCACCCCCTTCTGCAGTGGAATGGTCTGTGGTGACCAMAAGKYTGGAGAKAACTGGGCACTGAGAGCGTGATACRGCATTAAAGATTAATGGCTACTGAGCAATAATTACCACATATGATGCAGACAAGTCCAGATCTAGGAACAATTTTACCTCTTTCATTCCAAACCAGTCATGTCTCATGCTGACAGCACACCTGGAAATGAGGTAACTGAGTAATCTGCCCACATTGTTCAGATCTCCTGGGGCTTGGGCACAGATGTAGCATGTGTTTTCCCTGCTGCTGGGCAACCTTTGTTCTCCTGCAGCCAGGAAGTCTCACTGATGAGATAAGACAGTGTGCTTCTGTTCTTTTCTTGAGAAGGACGCTGTTAATCCACATGCTGTGTGACTTCCCTGAGAAATTCCCTTTCCARATGSGGAGATCTCACTGCTGTTGCAGTATGAGATGGAAACACTTCCAGTGCTGCCCGAACTTGTTATTTAGGTCAGTTGCAAGGAAGATGGCAACATGAATCAGAGGAGTTGGAAGAGAAAGAAAGTCATTAGACAGCTCCTTGACATCCCCTGCCAATGCGGAGATTTTCTCTGCCAACGCAGAAGCCCGGCTGGAGCACACATTCGTTGTCTTGTGTTCTTAGTACAGTCCTGTGGCTGAGGAGCTGGACTGGCAATGAAMAAGTGGGCTGCTAAGATAGACCTTGCCTTTGCCACTCTGTATGGGCACCTAGATCCTCGTGGGTGTATGAACTGATCTCTGACAGAAACAGAGAGAACAAGTTCTCCTCCTTATCYCTCTGGAAAACAAGATCTGTCAGGATTATTGCCCTGACTGTATCCATTTCGAATGAATGAGCCTCCAGAAGATGGTTTTACAGAGGCCCATTCACCATGTTGTTGTTGGAACGTGTAGCAGGGCAGCTCGGGGGATGTTCCCACCCTGGTAATCAGTGCATGGTGCCCGAGGGGCCCTGCGGGTGCCCTGGAATAGAGCAGAGCCACTGGCCTGGGTGAGCTGGGCTGGAGGGCTGGCAAAGATGTGAGAAACCCCTGAAAATACTCCATTGGGCACATCTCTGCCAGGCTCTCCATTTGCCTTCCCAAAGGAAGCAGCCTGAATTTACCTAGTGCTCTGTAGAGACCTGTAGGCTAAAACAAATTATTTTGACACAGTAGAAAACATTGAGACCAACCTTAACTGATGAAGCAATTTGCCAGCTTTTAGCCTCAAGGTCCCTTGTTCCTCAGGGTTTTCCAGCGTAATGGCTTGGGTCGGTTTSCCAGAAAGGTTCTCTTGGATATGTGCTGTTGGCAATATTCTGGCTCATTACTAGCTGTTTTATTTTTCCAAGAGCCAGCTCTCGTTAGCTTCGTTCTCACAGTATTGTTTTCTTTCTAGAAGCTTTTGCTGGCTCTCCTAAACTATCGCATGGGAATTGCTTACTAGCTTAGATTTTTTTTTTGTTTGTTTTGACCCAAAGCTGTGCTTTGCTCCCCTCTGTAACACTGCCAACATAATTTCCAGTCTCTTTTAAGCATATGTTTTGCAATAATATCTAAAATCTTGGCTCCAAGTAACTGCCTTACAGAGAGATTAGTGTCTTCTAAGGAAGGAATTGAGAAGCAAATAGTGAGAACAAAAGCAGTATCTTGAGAGCCTGKAAGACTATCCTGACCTTTCCCAAAGGCCTTAGCCTGGCCCTAAGTGTTCAGCAGATGGCAGAAATCAGGGTGGACTTTGATTTGTAGGGGCCTCTGCCTTGCTGCAGTTTGCGGGAAATGTGCTGAGCACATTGTGGCCATCTGGGCTTGACTGTACTATTCTGATAATCCCCAGGGAGCCTTCTCCAGCAAAGCTCATCCCTGATGGAAGCCCTCTTTGGCTGACCTTGTAGAAGACTAGTATTAGCAGTGTGGATTTTTGAGATTTGACAGCAGCATTCCTTATAGGAAGAAAATGGGCTTGAGAAATGCTCTGTCTTGGCTGGGAAAGAAGGTGCCACTTACTGGGTATCCAYCTGGGCACACAGCTGGAATTACACAAGAGAGTGAGAGGGTTAGTGTTAACATTTTCTAAACTTCAGGAGGAATTGTTACAGGAATGCAAAGGCCAWCAGAAAACCAACTGGAAAATTGCCTTGCTTTAGATGGGAGAACCAKATGTGGGGGGGTTGAACCTGGAGCMKAGAGTCTCAAAATTGTGAGGGAGCTGAATGACCAGCTGCTTACAGGGAGGCAAGAGTCTGGGGAGGGGGTCCTGACAGGAGCTGGAATCTGCATCTGGGTCTAAATGAAGGTCTGCTTTTCAGAGGAACTGAGCTGGCTTTGTCTGAAATCAAAAGAATAATTGGGTGCTCAGCACTTCTGGAACTGAGGTGTCAGAATATAGGCAGCCAAATTCAAGAAACAAGGCGAGAACAAATCCAAACCCTCTCCCAGGCTCTGTTCTGAGGCTATAACTGCTCAGATCTTTAGCATTTCAGGTGTGGGAGGGTGAATGGCAGCTTGAGTGGCTGGTCCCTTGGCCTGTGCTGTCCTCAGGGAGCAGAATACCTGCATTGCCCTTTGCACTGTGCATCTCACAGTGACTGCCTGCAGATCTGTGTTCTCTCCTAAATCACATTCTCTGTGCTCATGACCCACTCACGATGAGCTGGTGGACCTGTGGTACCCATTTGTATTCTTCTCCCTGTCCCTGGCCATTCTTAGTGACAATTCTCATCCCTTTCCTTGTCCTTTTGGCTCTTCAGCTGTGCTGTGTGTGGAGCTTGCTCCAGGCTGCTTGTGAATCAAACTCCCGGGAGAGTTTGTGATGGCACCGCAGGGGCTCCTCTGCATTTCTGTCCCACTGCAATTTGTCTGTGTGTTACCCAGGAAAAAAAAAGGGACTCTCCTGCCTCTCCCGCCGTGCTGGCTCCGCTGGCCAGCCATCGTCAGCCACACTCTTGAGAAATCTTAGTGGAGATGTCGACCTGGCAGATGGAGGCTGTTACCTCATTCCACAAAAATGCTTTGTTATTGAGAAAATGGAAACTGTCTGAGGTTTGGGAGCTGAATAAAGTCATTGGTGTCTGTTTTAACCGCAGTTTGGTGGTGACTGCTCAAAAGTTCCCCTCTCTGAGCATTCATTCCCTTTTCCTACACCCATAATCTTCAAGCCATTGCAGAGTTGTGATGACTTAACTCATTAGCTGAGCAAATGGTGAATGCTGTTGCATGCTCTGCAGAAATTTGGGCAAAACCTCAGCATCTTCCAGCAAAAGAAAAATGATGAGCTAAGAAATAACCCTTTGGAAACTGTTGGCCAGAGAAGTGATCCCTATGGATTCTAAGYCAAATTCAACCCTTTTTACTGTTTCASCTGTGCCTYTTGTTTACTTGAYTTTGAAAAGTTCTATGAAGATTATRCAGGAACTTCTTGCAGAGAAAAGACATGCTTGGTGACTTAGGTCTTGTAATCCTTAAACACAGAGATCCCCAGTCCTGAAGAGAAATTTCTTTTCATCAATTTTTAGAAGCAGATTTTGGCATTGTGGATTTGAGAGCAGAGGAGAAGGACTAAAAATGAGGATTAAAGTGTTTGCAAGCTGGTTTTCATATTGCTGTGAGTAATGACTTGGATTAGTCCAGAAAGCATTAACTTAAACACAAGCCTTGTTTTACTTAACAGATATTTGTGAAACTGGCATCTGATACCTCTTTCTGAGAGCCCTCCATAAGCATTAATCACCAGCACCCCAAGCAAACCAAGAGCAGCAGCTTTTTGGAAATAAAATTAATACTTTATTTATGTATTTTTAAACTAATTAATCTTGGTGGGCTAAATTAATGTCTTCCAGCTGCTACAGATGGTTTTCGCATGACTAAATAYTTTAGTGTGTAGAAAAACCTAGAATAGTGGAACCACAAGATATTAAGTATTTAATTATTACCCTGGGATATAAACATGACCTTGATTTTTTTAAATTTGTTTGCCCAAATTTCAAGTGTTCTCTTAGAAATCCATCAAATAATGCTGTTCTGATCTTGCTGTCTGTGAAGCAGAGTGACTACTCAGCATCTTCTCCAAATTTATTTAAATATCAAGAGTGGATTTTAGTGACAGGAATTTGCTTAACTGGACAAATMATCCCAGCTGCTGGAGGGAGAACCCAGGATCAAGGTTTGAGATGTAATGGACTAGTTCTGTTCTAGGTTCCTGCTTTCAGGTTTATAGTATAACCATAAAAATCCTTTCCAGGCTCAGCTCTGCCTCCTAAGGTCATAAGGAAGCTTTTTAATATAAAATACAAATTGTAAAAACTATTAGCAGTTGATTTCCAGCCTSTATCTTATCTGTTTAGAACCCAATCTGGCCACGTGTTGTTCCGGTAGCAGTAAAGCAATCTTATTTTTTGAATGAGTCAAGCCCACARGAYTTCCCTCACATGAGAGTGTCCGGGRTAATTKCTGTAGTTCAGGTCTGTGTGGCTGCAGATGGTGGACAACCAACGTATACACCCAGACTTCTTATGAGAAGTGTCTATTTGTAATTCTTCCAATGAAACAAAAGAGAGGGAATCATATAAAATATATATGTGAAAGGTCTGAAGACAAAAATTCCTCTCTGAGCACCTGATAGCACTGTTCCTGAATATTGCTCAGGATGGGAAGACAACAAATAAAGAATAGCAACAAAAAGACAGGTCCTAAGCTGTCCCTCAGTGCAAGGATTGCTTTTGTCAGCATCATGAGGCCCAGTACCAKCCTGAACTCCTGTCTTTTGCCAGGCTTTTCACCTCACCCTGCAATTCCACTACCCTCATTTAAGGAAAGCGTGGCTTTTTCCTTTCTTAAAAACTAACCCATTTTGAGCYGGTGCATAACTTCCTTGTGTTGCCCTATTCCAGCTCTCCGTGCCAGCTCAGCCTGCTTCCTGCTAAACCCTCCAGTTTAAATAGCAGGAGCAGCTAGCACAGGCATGGTGTTGGTTGAGAGATCCCAAGCCTGGATTAGCTGTGCTTTGGAACAGCACAGCACTGTGGCTGTTTGTTACAGGCTTGGAAAGGGACCTTACAGACCATGTCCCTCGCTTCCTTCTCCTCCTCCCTTTTCTCCTGCTTCTCCCAGAGTGCAGGTTGTGCAATCCATAGACGCAGGTCTGTAACAGCGTTAGTGGGTGTCACAGTTTCCACTGACGGGGATAAGCGCTGCATCTCGGAAGGAGAAGAAAGATGGGACTTGGATCTTGGTTCCATTTTTAGTTCTGCACAGGCCTTGCCAGAACCTGAGGTGCAAATCCCAGGAGGGAGATAGCATTACTCCCTGACCTGCAGGTATTATAAGGGTAAATAATGTTTTTGCTGGTGACAGCTGTTAGGGAATTGAGGAAGCCACAATCCAGTGAAAGGTGTGGGATGTGAGCTCTGTGGAAACTGAGGACTTTTGCATTAATAGTCTTGCATTGGATCATCACATATGTTTGTGTTACTGGCARTAGAGAGTCAGGGAGCTAAACTGCTTCCCAGGTAAAGAAGCTAATCTTTAGTTTGTGTCCTTAAATTTGGATTATTTATTCTCATCTGCCTCTTTCCTTGGTACATGGATGTTTTCAGCATTTAAATCTAAAGGCATTTCAGTGGCTCCTTTTCACTCRGTGAACAGTTCACATCAAGAAAAGTTCTGTTCCCTAGCTCAGAACATTCTGGAATACACAGACTAGTACTGTACACACCAAGAGTCATTAATATCAAAAAGTGCACAGCATGTTGCATGTACCTCAGCCAAGAGAAGTTTTATTTCTACTATTTCTCAACCCTATGCAAACACCGTGTAACTCACTGAAAGATTAAATCTGGCTCACTGTGCGTGTATAGAAGTCTTGGATATGTTGCTTTTGGAGAGCCCAGAGCTGACTGTGGGAAATCATAACTGCTTGTCAGGCTGGTGAAGGTGCACAGATTGTGTTGTGCTTCATGCTTTGTGAAACAGCAACTTAACCACAGAATAATGAAATAATGCTTTCAGTGCCTTGATAGATTTGAGTTTTAATTTTAGGAGAAGATGCAGATTTGAATAAGAATGGAAGAGGGCAATGCGGAGACCTTGAATAGCAGGGACTCGTGTAGATTRTGCTGTTTGAGCCACACTGACCCTTTCTAGTGACAGTCCAGAGTTCTGCTGCTCACCCTGTTAGTACATGACTTGGTAAGTCAGGCTAACAATGATGTTAATGAGTTTTTCACTTTATGTTACGAGTTTTGCTTATTCCCTTTTTTGTTTCTGTCTTCATGACATTGAGCAATAGAAAGGCTTTGGAAGTGAAATATGTCTACATGAAACTGGAATTATGTCTCTTATGAAAATTTAGAGTAACTTTTATTGCAAGTGTCCAATTTCTAGTCACAAGTAATGACATTTAAACCCCTGTAGGAAATCCAATCCCTGTGCTGATGTCACCCTGGGTTTATGATGTGACTGCTTTTGTTCCTGGACAAGCACTTGAGTGTTTGCTGGTGAAGTGATGATTTACTCATGAGAGTCTCTGGCTGGTGGCACCTGCTGGAGCTGACGGTGAGSTGGGGGCTAGAGGAGCACCCTGACAGGCTGGGTTCACACTGCTCCATCACCTTCAGCAATGCAAGGTAACAGAACTGGGCTGAGCTTTTGCTTCCAGGGTTTGCCAGTTTGGGACAACTAGCTTGTAAGTGGTGCACTTTTGTTCTGATGAGTTCAAAAACAAAGGGAGGGTTGTTGCCACTGGTGGTGTCTCATTGCAGTGAAGCCCCTGATCCTCGTCTACCTGAACCTGTGAACAGCTTTGGGAAGTTTTTCCCACTAGTCAGAGTGCAGGTTGCTGCTGCTTCCATCAGTGAACGAGTTTGGAGCACCTTTCCTCAGCAAAGAAACGGGTATTGCTTCATAGGTGCTTCTCRAGGGCTGAGACAGCAACTCTTCTTGGTCTTTAGCTGAAAGTTGCCAAGAGAGGAGCCTCTGTTAAGTGAAAACTCTGGTCTTTTTGTTCCTTTTATAATCTGTGAGAGATGTGTTTCATGTAGGTTTTCTTGTAAATCTCAGATTGGAATGAGAGAATGAGGTTCTGTAAAGGAGAAGACCTGGATCAGGTCTTCTGAACTGATATTGTTACTACTTTTCTGTTCATGTGGGATTTTTTTTCTGTAAGGACACAGATTTTCCYCTTTCTGAGTTTTTAGGCAGAGTCAGTCCACATGTTTACTGAACTGCCTGTCAGCAGCAGCTCTAGTTCTGAGATAGACATATCCAGTGTACAAGGGTGTGGGTGTTGGAATCTGTGTGATATAAAAGCATTCATACATACTATGAGCATTTGTGTCTGTTAAAATTGCTGTTTCCACATAGTCTTTTGGATGTGGCACAGTTTTCCCTTTCATGGGTGCCACCAAAGACTATCTCTGTGCAGCAGAAACAGGAGCACATGTTGGATCTTGCAAATTTCTTTTTAGTACTTGGAAGGAGTAATTTTGTAGAGATTTTATGTGAAATACATGAAATTGCAACTGATGGTTTCTATTATTTAAATTGTGCAGTGCTTCAGAGTGATTTTAAAGGTGTGAGTGAGAGTGGTTTGAAGATAACCAGCTATGTATGGTGAAAGTAAATGACACTTGCTGACCCGCAGGTCCTGGCAGAGAAGTCTTCAGCCACAGAAATGAATTTGTTTCACTTCTATGCTGTCAAGGCAGTGCTAGAAGAAGATGTTCTCTTCCCCTATCTCTTCTGTCCCTCTTCTGCCCTTTYCTCAGCTGTGCTGCCCTTGGGAGCACTGCCTTGTTTCGGGAGGGTTGCAGCTGGCACACACAGCATCTCCTGGGCAACAAATGATCCCAGTTTTGTTTCGGAGCACCACCAAGCTGTTCCTGGGGTGGTAACATGAGACAATTTGCCTTTGCCAGGGTTCAGTCCACCCCCAGATTTAGAAGCTGCTCGCATGYTTTGTGCTGCAGGGCTGGCATTGCCTTTGCTTGCAAGGAGCACCAGCAGCTGTAAAAAGCACTTTATAGGGAGACTGTCTTTATTCCTTGGGCAAAGAGCCAGTGCAGGAGGGGCCCTCAGTGATCAGACTGTAGGAGAGAGGGTGTACACAAGTGTCACTGTAATTTCTCCTGTCACCTTCCCGCCTTTCTCTTCCCTTTACAGATTTTGGAGAACCCCAAAAGGCACAAAACTGCCACAAAATACACATTACCTCTCTCCATCAATAGATCTGCTTATATACAAGAAAGCAACTGCAAATAGTCATGTTTGGGAGACAAAGAATCAAATCGGAAGAGGGAATATTTTGACCAAATTTGGTGAAAAAATTCACTTTGCCCTTTAAGTAATAGGCATGCATTAAATAAAGCATATCTGGGATATGTGTCTTTTCCTGCTACTGTAAGTCAAAGTTGCTTTGTTTATTGAAAAAAAAAAMCCATGAAGCTGAGCAGAGCCTTAATCAGCAAAAGAGCTTCCAGGCTTGCTGGGGAGACAGGGAATAGGGGACTGGGCTCAAATTGTACAGGTTGGTTTTCAGCACGTGAGCACAAAACACGTTCACCAGGGCTGCCTCTGATGCTTGAGGCTGTCCCTTGATTGCCTTTTGGGTAAAACAGAGGTATAATCTTGTACGTATCTTTTATTCAGGACTGCAAAAAGCTTTGTAAACACTAACTTAAATTATGTATCAGCTCAGAAACAAGAATGGTTTCATCCTCAATTTAAAAGCAGCTGCCTCTAAGGGAAGGCAGAATGCAAACTACAGTGTAAGGATTCAGTTGTGAGAGAACTTCAGGGAAATAGAGCGGAATTACATTATTTTGCAGWAAGATCTACATTGAGATGCACAGACCCCAAGAACTGGCAGCTACAGCAGTCAGATTATTTTTTCTGCATATAGSCTGTGATGTCTGTTTGAGTTGCAAGATTCTTGTGTGTTGAGCTGATCCAAGATGAAGGTACATTGGCCTCAGYGTGCAGTTAGTCATTTCCTGTCACGCTTTCATGTTTGAATTCTGTTGTACTGCATATGACCTTTATTTTGTGGGGCAAAGAGATTTTGAAATAGTATTGCCAGGAGTCCTGGGGTTGTTAAATTGGATAAGCAGTGTGGCATTTATATGGCTGTGGTTTACATGGGCATAAACCAATTYGGTCCAAAATTAAACGTTCAGTGCTAGATTACAACATGCTCACAACATGCTTATTTGAGAGTAATTGCACACCTTTTCCTTGCTCCTTTGTAAGAACTGACAGCAGTCCTTTCCCTGGACTGCAGCTCTTGCTCCTACAATCACACTGAGGCTCCAGTGATCAGTCACAGTCCCTGAAATTTGGCTTCAGCATCTTTCTTCCTCTTATGGCCACGGTGCCCATGTGTGCAGCTGCTGCCCTCAGCCAGTGCCCATCCTCAGTGGTGGCTGTGCCTGGCTGCCAGTGTCCCCTGCTTGTCACTGGCACGTGGCAGGAAGGGTATGCCATGTGGAGCTTGGGCCAGGCTGGGTCTCTTTTCCCTGAAGCCTCCTCAGACACAAGTCAGAATCTCTCCTAGCACGGTTTTTAAGTCATGGGTTTCTTCACTGTGTGATAGAAGGGTCTGTGTTGAGCTGGGCAGAAGTTTCTGGTGTGTCCCCATCCTGCTCCTCTGCTCACAGACCTATTCCATCAATTAATGGTCTGTTTGAATGTGATGGGTCCAAACTGCCCAAATGGTTTCAATTCCTGACTTCCTGTTGAGTGTACAGAATTTGCTTACTTTGTGCTCATTTTGAATAAGATTAACAGCTGATCTCTTGAGCAAACATTCCAGTTTAATGTCAGCAGCATGACACAGGCTGCCTGCTCTGCGTGTTCCTAAACAATTTTACTGCTGTTAGCTACACCTCTGAAGGGCCAGGATTTTGTTCAGACCCTAAAACAGTTAGTTAATCCTTACAAATGTTCAGTAATCAATTTTAACTCCGAAACCATTCCCTTCTTTTTTCCTAGGCAGAGTTTTTTATTTTATTGTTACATAGTAGGGACTCTTCAGCTTCTTTCTCAGGCCCTGGTAGAATTAGCTTTCCTTATAGAAAGTAAATCCAGAGCAAGGGCTGAATTGTCTTTTGTGCCTCTGYCTGTGCTGCTGGGACCTCAGGAGTCCAGCCCTGCAGTAATGGCAGTTTGCCTTGCTCACCTTGGGCCAGGTGTGATGTCTCCATCAGGGCTTGCAAACAGTGCAGTGTTTCCTGCAGGAGCCCCCAGGCAGGCTGGGGGCTGGCAGCAGGTGGGATTTTCTCACTGACTGTACTCTGTTTAAGAGTACAATCAGGCATTTGTGGAACAGGTGTGTTTTTGGCTCTGTCCTTTGTCTATATGCAGACCTGTCAGGAGAAATCTGGGATACACTTTGTGCTTTGGATGGGGCATCTCAGAGATCCCTTCTGAACAATGGGAAACCCTTATTTTGTCATTCTAAGACTGYATTAAAATCATGCAACAGTTTAGATCTTGTGGCTTGTCAGATGCTTTAACAGATTCTGCTATTTCTTCCACACAAAGTCATGGGCATTTTCAGGAAGCTGCCTACCTTGCTGACAGCAAGTTATTTTGAAATGCAGGGTGTTTCCTCACAATGCTGCCAGTTTTACTCAATGTGTTGCAGAGCCTGGAGCAGCCCATGACTGCTCTGGGCAGGAGGGTGTCCTGCCCATGCTTGGGGAAAAGGCTTTAATAGAGCTTGCTCAGCAGAGCTCGGTGTGTGCACATGCATGAGCACAACACTCCAGTGRTGCAGGGAGTCTGTGGCCATGCACCCAGCTGATCTGCTCACCTCCTGCCTCTGAAGCCCACTGTGAGGACCAAATTTTCCCTRTGTGTTGGAGAAATTACCTGCAGCATCCTCTGGCTGTGGTGCTGATGGGGAAGCTGCCATGTGTGGCTGTCGTGATGGTCCCTGCAAGGACTCTACTCTTTGCCATGCTGGAGCCCCCCTTGTTATTTAATATTTCAGAGCTGTCCTGGGGAAGGCTGAGGTTGGAAGGCAGCTTGGAGAGCTGAGGGCAGGAAGTGACTCACTGGTGCTGCAAACAGGCGGGTGAAGGCTTGATGCAACAGAGCTCCCAAGGGTGCCCCTGATGCAACAGAGCTCCCAAGGGTGCCCCATGCAGCCTGGGTCACCCTGAAGGAGCACTGGAACCTCTGCCCAGCTGCCTGAAGCTCTCTAACAGCCCCAGGGATGCTCTTCTTGCTGCACCAGGTGTTCAGCAGTGTTGGTGGGTTTGGGAGCAGAGTGATGTGRTACAGGTAGGCAGAATGAGGAAGTTTGAGAAACCCCCACAGCACCCCAGGGAGCCGGCCCCCGTCCCCCAAGAACCTGGGCTGGCAGGGTGCACAGTGACCCTGTGCAGATCCCTGTACAGAAGTGGTGTCAGGAAATGTGGAATGAAAACACTCCCAGCATAATGGAGGGGCTGGAGCTGCTCCTCGGAGCAAGCAGCTGGTTTCCCTTTTAGGGTCGGCAGAAGGCAGAAACAATTTCATGCAGATTCCAGGACCCATAATGGTTCTGGAAAGCCAGCAGGAACAAAAAGTGTTCTTCTCCTCTGCTGACCTTGGAGTGCTTTGAGGACTGTCTTCCAAAGCCATGTCCCTGCACAGTTTCATCCTTACATGGGGAATATTTGCCTGCCCAGTGAAGTCRTGCTTACTCTTCTGCATGTCTGTTTAGGTGTGAACTGCAACTGCTTATATTTATGCTCATGAAGCCCTGGGGAGGTGAGAATAAGCAGGGACCTGACAGACAGTCAAAAACAGGTCTCTTCCTGAGTCCTGGAAAGTTTAAGTGTTTCCCTAGGAATAGCCCCATGGATTGCGCTGGGATGACTGTGTGGAGCAGCTGGTTGTGACCTGACAACAAACAACAAACTGGTGTGAAGTTACATGGGGTTACAGGTTCACCACACACACAAGACTCTGCGAGGAAGGAGTTCATTGTAGCAGGAACCGTCTCAAAAGGCAATGGTTGTGTGGATCGGGCCCTGGTCTGTCTGTAGTGCCTCATTTGCATAACAAATCCCCAGTTTATCTGTGCTAAAATTAATGTAATGATCTCCTGGGGCTGTTGCTAGGCCATCTGGCTGTGGACAATCACACCAGGGTGGGTGTCGGGTGCATGTTACTCTCTAATTAGAAAGTGGACTTTGCTGTGCGTCCTTGACAAATTGCTGACCTTTCCCATACGTGAGGCTATTCTGAGCTGTGCTCCAGACTGATCAGATTTGCATCCTGGAGTACTTTGAATGTTGTTTGTGAGTGGAGCTCTTGTTGTTAAAGCTGTTTGTTCATGGGCACAGGASGGGAACTGAACTTCCTTTGCTCTGTGAGCACAACTACATCTGTCAGAGGGTAAGAGCTGGCAGCTGGCAGGCGTATATCTGTGTTTATTTTTGCCCTCCAACAGCTAACAGACAGCTGAGCAGTATCCCACATCCGTCACCCTGTACAAGGGACTGCTTCAGCAAGCCTTGTCCCCCTGACCAAAGCCATCTGGCAATGGGCAAACACTCTATTTGCAACTGCAATCCCATCATTATAGGGCAACACCTTGGTTAGCATTTGAAGGCGTTCCTGACATCAGCCCGGCTCACCCAGCACACAGCTGATGTTTACAGGGTGGTGCAGACTGCAGAGGATGAGGACATGCTCATTAGCACAAAAGCGATGGCCTATATTGAACCTTGTGTATCTGAGCCTCGATTAAAGGGTTTTTTAATGCATTTYAAAACTCTACCTCTTTCCTTCATAAGGAAGGCAATTTCCAGGTTCATCATCACAATCACAGTGAAGACTGTGTGCTTTCTACTGTTTTTTTTTACTCCATTTATTTTGTCCCACCTTCCTCTTCCCGTGTTCTCCATGTCACAGTGCCACATCTCAGGGACCAAGATGCTGCGTTTGCTTTGGCGCTGCCCAGGCATTGACGCCCCTGCCCAGCTGTGCATGTGAGACCAGAACAAAGGGAGCAAACAGCTTATCTTACACAAATAACCCTGAGTAAACTTCCTGGGCCTGTTCTTGTTCTGTGGAAAAGGCAGCACTAAGTCTGCCCCGTGTGCCCTGAGTGCAGCCTTGGCCACGTGAGGCTCCAGCGCCTGGTTCTGCTGCACCCACAGCCTGGGGAGCAGCGCTCAGCCTGTGTGTGCAGCAGGCACACAGACACTTTGGGGAAAAACTGCTTGAAGTGGAGGCAAGCCTGGCCTGCTGCTTTAGTGTCCTCCTTGGTGTATCATTATTGGAGGGTTTTTCACTTCCTCTTCTGACAGCATCAGGGGCAGAGATGCACAGGAGGCTTGTTCCCTGTTACTGGTTAAACCCCAGCCTTGTCCGTTCAGATTGTTTTTTCTTTCTTTGTATTTTCTCATGGCCTCTGAGCTTGTGTTACTGGACCACAGAGCTAAAGTGCAGCCCATCAAGAAACTTGGAAGTTCCCCGCTCTGGAGGTGCCTTAGCTCCCCAGYCAGGAGTACTCATTAGAGGCCCTTTTATTACAGACACACCTTGGAAAGTTCCCTTCACCAGGGCTGGGAGGAGGAGGAGGAGGAGGGTTGGAAATTTCATTTTTTACCTGAGAGAAAGGTGCCAGGTAGCTTTAGGGAGCCAAAGCAAGCAGGGTGGCAGAGAAGGCAGCAATGGGTGAGAAGCAGCCAGGAGCTTTGTTGGGGTCAGGGAAGCTGCTGCCCAGTCATGGGARTGTCCAGAGGGGAGGGACACTGGGGTGTTCAGCACCTTGCAGCAAACACCGTGTGGCTTCCTTATGTCCACTAACAGAGTGGACATTGCCTTGTGCAGGCAGCACACAGGGCTCTGGCTGGATTTTTGGGGAGGCATGGTGGAGCCGTGTCCCCAGCCTGCTCTGCTCACAGGGTCATGCTGTGGAGCTGCTCCTGTGGCTGCACACGCTGCAGGRCACGCAGCGGGCAGCAGCCCGGGTGGCAGCTGGTGACCGGTGTCTGAAAAGGGATTTTGTTCCCCCTTGCTTGGTCACGTAGCCATGTGGGAACACTGGATTTATTCTCCAGCAGTCCTATCGGCACATACCAGGCTTGACAACAGCTGGGAGCTGTGTGGCTTGGCCAAGAATAGCCCTGGGGAGCTCTGGGCYGTGAGTCAGAGCTGTCTGGAGCAGCTCCTGCCCTGCAGGCTGTGTCCAGCCTGGGGACGGGGTGCAGGGGCTGGCAGGGACCTCCCTGCCTGTTAAGTGCTGAAGTGCAGATTGAGCTGTRATTGATCTTTCTGATGTGGGTGGGTGCATGAAGACCACTCAGTGCAGGGTGCTCCGCATCTGACAGCTCTGATGTAACTCAGTGGGCTTGTCYACACTTGACAGCAACCTGGGTTAAAGAAGGGTGTGATTCTGCARGTGGAAAAACTCCAGGTTTAGGAATAACCAGGCTAAACTAAACAGGAGGAAGATACTCTTGCTCTGGAATTATGGCTCCAGAGAAAGCAAAATAGTTCCACAAACCTGTTTCTGTGAGGGAGTTAAGGGGCAAGGAGAAATGTCAGGTGTCCTTTATGCTGAGCCCCAACAGGTGCTTGTGAAACACCCGCCTGCCCCTGTAGCTTCTCCCTGGAGAGTGTTTGTAGTTGGCACAGCACACACAGAACAGTTTGCTGGATGAGGCTCCTCAGCCAAGGCACAGKGCGGAATGCCCAATTCCTGCCTCCCTGTGGAGCAGCTGCTTTAAAGMTCTGGAGAAGTTCCAGGGTTTGAGCTGCTGGCAGCCCCTCAGGCAGAGCTTTCAGTCATCGGGAGGAATTCTGCTAAGAACCGTGCTGAGCGTGGGTCTCCGAAGGGTAGCTGGGCAGGCAGATCTCCCTTAGGGTGTTTGGCTCTCATTTGTCACAGTGGACACAAAACCACATGGCATGTACATGGATTTAGTGACAAATCAAAACTTTTCATGCAGCAGATTTCTCCCTTTTGGTCCTTAGTTACACTTCACTTGCCGGGAAGGTAGCAAGGAGCTTAGCTGCATGCTGGCATGTCCAGGTTTTCTGAGTGGTGCCAAAGTGCTCCAGCTGTGAACTGGAGTAAAAGCCTGAAGCAAAGTTTATTGCAGGCTCTTTGGGAAGTGTGTGCAGCCCCAGAATGGGAGCACAGTGTGGTTCTGTCCCCTGTGCTGATGGTGGCTGTTGGCTCAGCACAGGGACTCGGCTCCCTGGCCTCTGGAGGTGGCAGGGTTGTGCAGGGACATCTCGGACAGTGTAAACTGATACTCACCCACACCTGCCCTGATCTCAGCAGGTGAAGGAGGCCCTCAGACCGGCACCATGACAGAGTGCTTTGACTGTGACAACTGCAAGGAGTCCTTRTATGGGCGCAAGTACATCCAGATGGACAATGGCCCCTACTGCATCCCCTGCTACGACGCACACTTCGCCAACACCTGCGACGAGTGCAAGGAGCTGATCGGCCACGACTGCAGGGTGAGTAGGGGCTCTGCAGACAAGCAGCTCAGTTCCTGGGGCTATTGCTTCCCTCCTCATCCTGCCTGTACTCCCAGGAGCTGTACTATGAGGATCGCCATTACCACGAGCACTGCTTCCGTTGCTTCCGCTGCGACCGCTCTCTGGCTGATGAGCCATTCACCTGTCAGGGTGAGGAGCTGCTGTGCAACGACTGCTACTGCAGCGAGTTCTCCTCCAAATGTATCGCCTGTGAGAAGACCGTCATGCCAGGTAGGAGCAGGCAGACTCAAGCTCTGTGGTTTTTTCCTGGTCCCTTGGTGTCAGTTGGGGCTGCAGGTCCAGCCTGAGAGCAGCATGGAGGAGAGTTGGAGCTCTGTTCTCCTGTCCTCTTGTCACTATGTGGAGAGGGCTGGATCCTTTGCTTGTCCAGCATGATGCCAAGCTGTGATCACCACAGCAGCCCTATCTGTTCCCCTTTTTCATGGGGAAGTGAATGAGGGAGGRGATAACAAAGGGTTTCCTGGGCATTTTCTGCTCTGTGCTGACAAGAAGAGACAGAATGACTGAAGATGTGTGAGCGTCTCTGGAGATGGCCTGAGGCAAAGGTGTGTGTRTCTTTGCTTGGCTAGTTTGGCACCATCTTCAGCTGTAGGTTACGTCAGGCATCTCTGCCRTGGCCTTTGTGTCAGTGCTGGGGACGTGTTCCTGCAGCCCTCCCCTTGTGCCCAGGGTGTGGGCCTGGGGCCCCCTCTCCAGCTTTGGGGAGCCAGGCGTGCAGGACCACAGTTCATCCTGSTCAGGCCCCCACGTCCCTGTGTGCGTGTGTGCTGCTCCCTTCTGTCACTGCAGGGCTTTCTCTGCAGGCTCCCGTAAACTGGAGTACAACGGACAGACCTGGCATGAGCATTGCTTCATCTGCAGCAGCTGCCAGCAGCCCATTGGGTCACGGTCCTTCATCCCAGACAAGAAGGATTATTACTGTGTCCCCTGTTACGAGAGCAAGTTCGCTCCTCGCTGCACTCGATGCAAAAAGGTATGTGTGGCCTGACAGCCCAGACCCCCAGCTCTGATCCAGGGACAGGGAACTCTCTGCTCCTGCCTGAGCTCTATCAGAGGAGGGTTCAGGTGCCAGCACCCTGGCTGGGCTGTTTTCCTTTGCCTGTGGTCACCAGCATGTGCTCTCGTCCTGCAGACCCTCACCAAGGGAGGAGTGACCTACCGGGATGAGCCCTGGCACAAGGAGTGCTTTGTCTGCACGGGCTGCAAGACCCCCTTGGCTGGGCAGCAGTTCACCTCCCAGGATGACAACCCATACTGCATYAAGTGCTTTGGGAACCTCTATGCCAAGAAGTGCAGTGCCTGCACAAAGCCCATCACAGGTGAGCACTGGGGCCACTTCTGTCCTTTTGGCTGCATCTTTCAAAGTGGTGAGCAGTGTTCTATGGGAGGAATTCCCTCTACCCACAGATAAAGGCTCCAAAGTGACCCTTCAAAATGATCTCATGTCTCTAGCTTGCCTTTTTTGATAATGATTGCCATGTCCTGTGAAAAGGTTGTTCACAGGTAGGGAAAGCCAGGGACTTCCAGCTGTAGCTAGAGCAGCACCTAATGCAGGGGAGTCTGGACCTGCTGTACCTACCTACCTGTACTTCCCCCTAAGGCAGGGCAAGTGAGTGATCCTCTTCTGCAGACCCCCCTAAGAGAGTCTGGCCTCCTTCCTGCCCTCCCCCACTTGACCTTCCCCCTTGCAACTCCCCGTTTCTTGCTTCTGGGAAGGCAGGAGAAGCCGTGAATCAGCTGTGACTCAGAGGATGATTCTGGCTGAGGGCAGCTCCCATGCACCCACTTCCCCTCTTGTCCTTATCAGTTTGTTGCAGTCCTGGGGAGAGGAGGTTCACAGCCCATTAGTTCAACAATTTCAGCAGAGAAAGGAAGCTCCTGTGGAGCCTCTGCAGGAGCCTGGGCCTGAGCTGGTGGCAGGATGGCTCTTCCCAAGATTCCAGTAGTGCTGTCTGCCTTCATCCACTGTGGTGGTGCAGGTCCTGTCCCCACTCCTCTGAGGCGAGAAAATGGTTATTCTGGTCCAAATATGACAACCCTGCAAAGCCTGCCCTGAAGCAGTTTCAGTGCTTTTCCCCCACAGGAGTGGAGATTTGCATTTCAGATGTATTTGATCCTGGGGGGTGATTTGGGTGCCACCACCAGCGCCGCATGTTGAAGACCTGACCCAGAGAGGAGCAGGCCAGGGCTCCATCTGTGCAGGGAGCTCAGTGCAGTTTCCCCAGAGACTCTGACATTGCCMTCTGTCCCTCCCACAGGCTTTGGYGGTGGCAAATACGTCTCCTTTGAGGACCGTCACTGGCACCACAACTGCTTCAACTGCGCCCGSTGCAACACTTCGCTGGTGGGGAAAGGCTTCATCCCTGACAACGACGAGATCCTGTGCCGTGACTGCAGCAGCGACCTATGAGCCCCCAAGGACACCGTGGGGCAGGGRCTTCCTCTGTTCTTCAGGGCCTTTGTGCCAGGTTCCCCAGCAGTATTTCAGGGGCAGAGCACAAGGCACAGGAGATGGGGGCTGAGCCCGAACCGCGGTGTGTTCAGGGGGTTCCTGTGYCCCCTCTCTGAAGGCTACAGTACGCTGTGCTATAGCTCTGTGCAGTCAAAGCTAAATAAAGCTGAAAAAGGAGCTTCAAGACCCCACCCCCCATTATTTACTATTTCTTTTTGCTTCCAGCCTGACCAGACACGAGCCTAGGGCTCCAGCTGAGCAAAGGGCAGGAGCACTGGGCTGCTGGATCTGCAYGCTGGCAGCATGTATTTACCCCACAGCACAGCGCTGACTTTTCTTTTTCCCCCATGTGCTTCCCTTGCTGAATGTGGCACAAGGCAGTGGCTTGGGGCCACGCAGCTTGGCTGTGCAGGACTGTGTCACAGCTGGCTTTGCACAGCTTTCCCATATGCACAGCTGGCCCRGGCATCAAGTGCACTCTCTTCTGTTGCGGAGGTTTGGGGACACCAGGCTGGAATGTGGCCAAGAGAAGAGCCATACATCTGGTCAGATGGGATCCACCTCTGGAATTCTGTAGCACCTCACTGTTTTCAGGTCAGACCCTTTGCTCAGCACCYCCATGGAGATGCTCTCTTAGCCATGAATGAGGAGTTCAAGTCACCTGTAGGTACAGGTTGTTCTGCCC
This sequence comes from Malurus melanocephalus, assembly GCF_030028575.1. Classification (NCBI taxonomy): domain Eukaryota; kingdom Metazoa; phylum Chordata; class Aves; order Passeriformes; family Maluridae; genus Malurus; species Malurus melanocephalus. The sequence goes on along the minus strand of NW_026623893.1, from coordinate 118,579 downwards.
ACCCCCACGTACCCCATTCCCATCCACCTGTGCTGTGCCCTCCCATGGCTGGAGTGGCTGAGCTGGAGCTGGGAGCTGGCCTGTTGATGCTCAGATGCATCTGGCTGAGCCCCAGAGAAGGGCGTGCTGAAGGCTGAGAGGACTCAGGGCTTTATTCCTGCTCCTTCCCTCTCATGAGGATCCATGGGATGGGCACTGTTATATGGAGCCCAGTTGGCAGTGGCACTGGGAACACCAGAGACCTGTGTTAATTCAGGGAAAGGGAGCAATGCCCACAGACTGCCTGCAGTTGGGAGCTGCTGGGAGCACTGTCAGGGTCTGCAGAAGCACAAGGCTCCATAGAGAGCAGCTGAAGGGCCAGCAGGATGTCCACAACCTGCTCCTCCAGGGCTACCTGTGTCCCCCAGTGACTGGCAGGGAGTGGTGGCTCCCTCCAGCCACACTCATCCTTCACTGTGTCCCAAACAAGAAGCAAAGCAAAGGTGGCACCTGTGGGAGGGACTTTGCATTGCCCAGGTCTCAGCTGGCCCTCACTGCAAAATAGGGGATCTTGAGGCATCCCAGACTCACACGAGGCCTTGAGCAGTCCTTGCCCAATGGCTGAGCTGCCCTGGGCTAAGGCTCTTCTGCAGTGGGATGCTCACGCCTGCCTTGTCTCTACATCCTTCTGCTTCTGTCTCACTGGGGCACTTCCGCCAATCCTGCTTTCTTGCTTAGTCAGCCACCTGCTTTTCTGAAAACCTGTTCTTGTTGGTTTTTTTCCCTTTTGTACTCATTTGTCATGAATATCCATCATTTTGTACACAACCATAGGATGAAGGGGCTAGCCCCCCACCCGGGGTTCACTTAGGAACAGAAAATGTTATGCATGTTGAAGTGTTATTACTCTGTAACCAGATCCTTGTTGAATCCTTGTTTGGAAGCTTTGATGACAGCAAATGAGAGTTTTGTGTGTTTGCTATTATGAGGAGCTTTGAGCCATCTCCAGAAGAAATTGTCCTAAACCTTTATTTCCTACAGCTTTATACAATAAACCATTTTCATGACACTTGCTCTTCTGTATCTCTTGAACTGCAGGCACAGGGCAGAGCACTTGAGTTGGTGTTGGGTTCTCTTCAGCCTTCTCTTGCCCCTAATCCCATTCTGGGGATGGCAAACCTCCACAGTGCTCATGTCTGCCTTCCCAAACCCCAGCAGAGCATCAGCTGTGCTGGTCCTGTGCTTGTGGCAGGGGAACAAGCAGCTTCCTCCTACTGCTGTGTGGCTGCAGTGGGTTTYTGGGGCTCAGGGTGCCCATCTGTCCATGCTTTCTGTCTGTACAGGCAGGAGCTCTGCAGGACCCAGCAGGACTCAGGGTGCCGGTGCTACATGGGCACCACTCTGTGCCTCCAGGCTGGCTGCAGGACTGTCCTGATTGCTGTGGGACGATCCTCATTGCTGTGGGACTGTCCAGATAGCTGTGGGACTGTCCTCATTGCTGTGGGACTGTCCAGATAGCTGTGGGACTGTCCAGGACTGTCCAGATGGCTGGGGACTGTGCAGATTGCTGCAGGACTGTCCTGATTGCTGTGGGACTGTCCACATTGCTGCAGGACTGTCCACGTTGCTGTAGGACTGTCCAGATAGCTGTGGGACTGTCCAGATAGCTGTGGGACTGTCCTGATTGCTGTGTTACTGTCCAGGACTGTCCGCATTGCTGCAGGACTGCCCCAGATAGCTGTGGGACTGTCCACATTGCTGTGGGACTGTCCA
>NW_026623893.1:114545-116532 GCF_030028575.1 Malurus melanocephalus | reverse complement strand
GCTGTGGGACTGTCCAGATCACTGTGGGACTGTCCAGATTGCTGCGCTACCAAACCGTTCCTGCCGTGCAGACCAGACTCCCTGCCCTGCAGTGTGCACTGCCTGGCCATGCAGTGGCATTCCAAGGGGGCTCGGGTAGATGTTGCTGTAGCCTCCAGCCACGGTATCCGTGGTCCCTCTTGGCAGCCTTCCCTGAAGTGCTCCGTGCTCATTACTCACGTTGATCAGCTGGGGAGCCATTTATTCCCTAACACATGAAACTATTTTCCACAGATCCTTTACATTTACTAACAGCTGCCATGGCTTCCTCTGGACTTTTCCTGCTCAGACTCCAGCAGCCTGCTGCACCCTGGTTTTTGCTCCAGTGGCAGAATGGCCACAGCCCATGGGGTGCCTCTCTGCAGCACCATGGCACTGGCTCAGCGTGTGCACATTCCTGGCTGCTTCARAGGCTCCTGTTCTGGTGACTGATAGAGTTCTGGCACAATTTTTGTTGCTGTTGCTGCCCTGTAACCAGGGCTGGGCTCTGGTGTTGCACTGGGCTTTGGAGAGTGAGTGAGCAGCTCCAGCCCTGAGTTCTTAGCTGAGCCTGTCCTKCAGCAGCAGCACAACCCAGGCTTTCTGCAGTGCTATTTCCAGGGATTAACCGCAAAAGGTTTCTGTACAAAGGGCCCCCAGGCTCCTCTTTCAGTCAGCCTCCAGAGCCTCACGTTTTTAGCCAAAAAAGGAAATGACCCAGCTGCACGTAGCACTGGAACATCTGGATTTTATCCCTGTCATGAATGGGTCATGGCTGTACATGGCCCAGTGCCTGATTTACAGGAGGGGGAGGGTGATGTCATGCACAAACATCCCCTGAGATTCCGGAGTGCGGGTCTGAAACAGTCATGGAAATTTTATTAAGAACAAGGAGCAGTGTGAGGGGGGTCAGACTGGGGCTGTTGTGCTGGTGAGGTGGGAGTGGGGAAGCTGCTGAGGATATGGGGCAGCATTGCAGGGATAGAAAGAGATCCTGGCATTGGCCAAATCTGCCTAAGCTGTACTCTCGTGCACCGTTGTGGATAAGAGATAATGTTTGCAGCCCCGATGGGCAGAGTTGGGTCCAAGTCACTGCCTGGGGACTCCTGTTCAGGGCAAAGAGTTGGACTTTGATGATCCTCATGGGTGCTTTCCAGTTCAGCATATTCTGTGATTCTATGAATTTCAGCTCCCAGCCCCTGACAGGCTGTGCTGCTGCCCTGGAATGAAATGGCATTTCCTGGACCCACCTTCTCCTGCTTTTTCCCACCTCCTCTCACATGCACTGCCATTTGTGGGGTGAGAGGAGGAGGAGGAAGGTCACACAAGGGCTTGTCTTGTACCACCTCGACCCTTCTAATGCCAGCAGCCCGAAATAAAGAGGTCATGTGGCTGGATGGGACATTGCTGGATTTCAACTCCTTTCCTTCCCAGGGATGAAGTTTCATGCAAAGAGAAATGGAAGAACACTAAGCTCARAATCTTATCTCTGTTTTTATTTTTAGATAGGCATTCATGAAGTGATGCACTTTGGGGCATCCTATAGTGCAAGGCCGTAATTAAAGACAACATTCTTACCTGAAGCATCATCCTCTCCACAGTGAAGGATCATCTTTGTGTGCCATTAAGTCAAATTTGTCCTTGCTTTCAGCTTAGAGTAATTTATTGTGCATGGCAGAAAATATACTAATAATTTATTAGCGAGTTAAAACTTAATTACAGTTTTGCATTTGGCAATGCGGTGGCAAAGCACAGGTATAATCCGTCCTCGGATTTAGGGTGGATCTGAAGCAGGCAATTGAAACCCAAGTGGAATGTTGCAGCYGGGGTGCCTGGGGGAGGAATGACACGGCAAGTCGCTCGTACCGATGCTGCTGGAAGCAAAGCAAAGTTCGGCCGGGGATCTGCACCGTGTTACGCTGCTGCAGCCGGGCAGTGCCACAGAAATTGTGGCATTTGTGCCCCAAAT
>NW_026623893.1:97337-113309 GCF_030028575.1 Malurus melanocephalus | reverse complement strand
GGCACCGCGCACGCCCCGGAACCTCCGCGCGGGCCGCGGGCGGGCCCGGACCCTTCCCGCGAACACAGCCCGGCCGTTCCGCGGCTTCCGGCGGCAGTGGCGGCGCTGGGCGGCGGAGGCGCGGGATGGAGACGATCCTGGAGCAGCAGCGGCGCTACCATGAGGAACGGGAGCGGCTCATGGACGTCATGGTCAAGGAGATGCTCACCAAGAAGTCAACAGTAAGCTCGGGGCYTTTGGGGTTGAGGGCGGCCGCTTCCTGGGCCTGCCTGCGCTCACCSCCTGTCGCCTCTCCCCTCAGCTCCGTGACCAGATCAACTCGGACCATCGCACCCGGGCCATGCAGGACGTGAGTGTAACGGGGCTGTGGGGGCGGGAGCGGGGCTGGGAAAAGCCGGTCCCCTGAGACGGAGCGAAGCCCGCCCCTGTAACGGGCTCTGCGCCCCTGGGGCCTTCCCTTTGTTCCGCAGAGGTACATGGAGGTGAGCGGCAACCTGCGGGACCTGTACGACGACAAGGACGGGTGAGTGTGCCCTGAGCCCTCGTGTGCCTGAGCGTGTCCTGCTGGTGAGGAGCTTGCGGTTGGTTGATGTCGATGTGGATGTCTAAGGAATAACACACGAATCCAGATGTGGCGACGAAATGCAGGGCAGGACCTGAGTGCACATGGGAAGTGTCTGTGCTGGATGGACGCGTTTTGTTATGCATGTGGGGCGGCCCTGAGTGCCGTGGGGGTTTGTCATGGGCTGCAGCATGTGCAGGGGGATGTGGCCCTGAGCCAGGTGGGTTGGGACGTCCCCCATGACTCGGAGGTTGCATTCAGACACTGCAGCATAGACCTGGACTAAGGCTGTGTCAGTGTCACCTTTTTCCCCTTTCACCTTCTCCCCTTGTAATTGTAACCTGTGCCTGTGCATGAATTTGAAGCCTCCGTAAGGAAGAACTCAGTGCCATTTCCGGGCCAAATGAGTTTGCAGAGTTTTACAACAGACTGAAGCAAATYAAGGAATTTCATCGGAAGCACCCAAATGAGGTGAGTAGTTATCTGCTCTATAGGTGAGGTGAGATGTGCTCTGTTGGATCTCATCCCTTCAGGAAACAGAGCTTTCATTTTCCCCAGTTTAATTGCCTTAATAAATACTCAGTACTGGGAACACTCAGCAGTCACTTGAGCACAGCTCAGGATCAGACAGTGTGTGAGGGAGCAGTGCAGGACACTCAGCTGGAGTCASCTTTAACCTTTCCTGTGTTGACCAAAGCCTCACTTTTGCCTTTGTGCAGAAAGAAAGGTGACAAAGCTTTGAGTCCCTCTTCTGTTTGCAGTTTCATTATTTGCCACCTTTTGTGATTTTATATTAGTTATTCTGGGACAGGAGGTGAAGTAAATCACTGTGTGACTTGTATCTGCCCATGCAGATCTGTGTTCCMATGTCAGTGGAGTTTGAGGAGCTGCTGAAGGCCAGAGACAACCCGAGTGAAGAAGCYCAGAGTAAGTTTGTAGTTTGCTTGAGCTCTGGCATTATTAAATAGGTTGTTTGATCTGGTTTGCATGTTTCAGAGCCCCACGTCCCTTTTACTAAACATCTTCTGAAAATTCATCTGTCATCTAAATTCTTCTGAACTGCAGTCCCTGGAATGTTCCCCAGTGAGGCAGCTGTCCCTGAGGGGTGTTCTGGTGCTTGCACAGAGCAGTAGTTGGGGCTGTTCAATGTGTGTCCAAGGCATTTTAACAACTTCCTTAAGCATAGATGACTTCACAGCTAATCCTTTTCCAGTTCAAAACCAGTTGTATAATAAGTAGGGAATATTAAGCTCATAGTGAAGCTTTTTATGATCTCTCCTACAGATCTGGTGGAGTTCACAGATGAGGAAGGGTAYGGACGATACTTGGATCTGCATGATTGTTATCTCAAGTACATTAATCTGAAATCATCAGAGGTGAGTGGCTGCTGTGTGTGGGTACCTCAGTACTTGCTGTGTCCAGGGATCCACAGGCCCTGCACAGGCTGGGGCTTCTCTTTTTCTGGGAACTGGATGTCAATTTGGCTGTGTATGAGCTCTGATTCAGACTTTCTGTTCTTAGAAATTGGATTATATCACTTACTTATCCACATTTGACCAACTCTTCGATATTCCCAAGGAGAGAAAAAATGCTGAATATAAGAGGTGAGCCTATTTGCCTGCCTGCTTCCTTTATGGCACTGAGTGAGAAGGAATTTGCTTCTGAAGAGTTCAGCTGCTAAGATTGTAATTAAAAGTCAAACTTAATTCACGTTAATTGGGTTCCTGAGCTCAGCCATGTGTCTGAGCCCYAAGCAAACATGCAGTGGAGCAGATATGTAGAGAGATTCAGCTCTGAGGAAGGGCTTTACTGTACCCTTGGAACTGCTGTGTCAAGAAATCCTCTGTGGAAAACTGGCCTGACCTAGGTCACATCCCTCTGCAGCACTGGAGGGTAGTGACTGTCCAAAGATGTGGTTAGAGGGTGATACTGAATTACCTGTGCTTATGATTCCCCTGCCAGGTATCTTGAAATGCTCCTTGAGTACTTGCAGGATTACACAGATCGAGTGAAACCATTACTGGACCAGAACGAACTTTTTGGGAAAATCCAGACGGAGTTTGAGAAGAAGTGGGAGAACGGCACATTCCCAGGCTGGCCGGTGAGCAGCCTGAGCCTGAGTGATGCTCCTGTGTTTGGGAGGGGGTTGTGTGGTCATTTGTGTAAAGTCATTGCTGGTGGTGACCATGACAGTGAGGGCTGCACCTCTGTGTCACCAGGGTGCAGGGTGGCACTGACTTGAATTTAAAACCAGCATAACTGGTTTAAAACAACAATTGTTTCAGGTTTTGCATCTTTACTATTGTTCCATTTTTGGTTTAGTAAGAGGATTTTTCTCTGTGAAATGAATTGCTTTTCTTGAGATTAAAATGTTCTGTGGCCAGAAGTGTTGTATTATGTCATGCAGCTCTTGCATGTGGCTTTTTTTGGCAGAAAGAGACCAGCAGTGCCCTCACCCATGCTGGTGCCCACCTGGACCTCTCGGCCTTCTCCTCCTGGGAGGTRCGTTTCCAATTCTCTACACTTACTGCCACATTTTGAGCAGGTGGAAGTTCARTCATTTGGTTTCTGTGTATAATTTTAGTAATGTATTTTTGTCTCTGGCTTTGTGCTTTCTGGGTAAAACTTTGAGAATGCTGATGATTTAATTTCTCCCATTGTGGGATGTAACTTGGGAGACCAGGTTAGATTTGTCACATTCGTCATTTTTCAGTAAGGAAAGGACTGCTTACAGTCCYTTGAATACTGTGTGATCAGGGGTTTCCTTCATTAATAAGCTAAAGTGGACTATATCCATATTGTACAGCTTGTCTCTTACAGTGGTCTGTTTACTTGAACAGGAATTGGCTTCCCTGGGACTGGACAGATTAAAATCAGCTTTGCTGGCGCTGGGGCTGAAGTGTGGCGGGTAAGGTGCAGTCTTCTTAGAGTTCCTTTCAGTTTCTGAGGTCTTCAATATGGCATTTCTTTCTGGGATACTWGTATGGTTGTCTCTGCTATACTAGAATTACCTTAGTGATGTTTGAAAGATAAAACATTAAGAACCAAGCAGTGGGTACTGGACATTGAACAGGTCCTATATGGTGGTCTGATCTAGAAGACTTTGACTTCATGATTTCCTAAAAGCTACATTTGGAATTTTGTTTCATGAATTCAGATAGTTCTCTGAAATGTAAAACTGCAGTCTAGACTAATCTCCTTCCTGCTTCTCTGCAGGACTCTGGAGGAGCGTGCTCAGAGGCTTTTTAGCACTAAAGGCAAATCCCTGGAAGCACTTGATCCTTCCTTGTTTGCTAAGAATCCAAAGACAAAAGGAAGCAAAAGGTAAGTTCTTAGGAGGTCATTCTGAGGCTGGCAATGTTCTCTCCTCTTGGATTAGGAGTGTTTTATAGTCACCACTCTTGTATAGTTAGGATAGAGATTTTGGAGTATTAGAAGCTTTTCATGCKGGACCAAATAGTGCTGAGCCAAACAGAAGGTATCAGAGCTGAACTTGTGTGTTTAATGAAGATKCCTCATCTGTTTCAGAGACACTGAAAGAAATAAAGATCTTGCATTYCTGGAAGCTCAGATTTATGARTATGTGGAAGTTCTTGGGGTAAGGATGTTATTTTGGTTTTGAGTTTTTTATTTCAGAGCTGTCAATTAGTGACTGGAAGGTTGTCCTCATCTTTACTTAGTGCTTTCATAGACAGCATCAGTGTGCTGCACCACATCTATTTTGTGCATAAGTCACACAGTATTGCAAACTTTTACTTGTTCTGCCACGCTCCTTGCCTTCAGTTTTGGGGGATTATTTTCAGGAGGATGGCTGCTGCAGTAGTAACATTGGAAGTGCTATTAGGGGGTGAAAAGTTTCACTCTTTGCAAGTAGGAAATCTCTGGGTATTAAGAACTGAAGTTGTTTGGCTGAAAAATGCGGGAGTTCTCTGCTTCACACTGGTTTTCTGTTTCCTCCCTCTGTACACTGGGGAAGTTTTTCCTGCTACAAGAGTTTGTCCTGACCTTTTTGCTGTCATGGTGTGTGGACAATCCCTTCTCTCACTCCAGGAACAAAGACACCTCACCCATGAGAACGTGCAGCGGAAGCAGGCGCGGACAGGAGAGGAGAGGGAGGAGGAGGAGGAAGAGCAGATCAGTGAGAGTGAGAGTGAAGATGAAGAAAATGAAATAATCTATAACCCTAAAAATCTGCCTCTTGGTTGGGATGGGAAGGTAACTGAGACTGCCAGGCCTGGAGAAGTGGGAGAGGTCACTGACTCCATGCTGCTCCTGTGAGAGCTTTGCCATGTGACCTAATYCTCATGTCTCCTTGCTTGCAGCCCATCCCGTACTGGTTGTACAAACTCCATGGTTTGAACATCAACTACAACTGTGAGATTTGTGGTAACTACACCTACCGAGGGCCCAAGGCGTTCCAGAGGCACTTTGCAGTAAGTGACATTCACTGCAGGAGCAGCCCTGCTGGGATCAGACAGTCATTGTAATGGGTCACTGGGGAGTCCCTGGGGTCCCCAAGCAGCATTTCTGCCATTTTTGATGTGTGGTGCTGCAGGACCATGCAACAGGACTCAGAGATCATGTTGGGCATACAGAGRTCTCTTTTGCTGATGCTGTACCATCCTTGCCTGTTTGAGTGCCCATTCCAGTGCCTAGGTCTGATGGGTGCAGGGTGCCTGTTGATGACTGATGTGGTGTTACTGTCCACAGGACAAGAAGATAATATTTTTATTGGTAGATTTGGTACTTTGATAGTATGTGTTGCACCCTGTTCAGATGTTAATGTCTTTTGTGCTCTTTGGCGTTGAGGAGGATGGTGGTGGTGGTGTTCCCTCTCAACTGAGCTCATCTCTTTCCCCAGGAATGGAGACATGCCCACGGKATGCGGTGCCTGGGCATTCCCAACACTGCACACTTTGCCAAYGTCACACAGATTGAGGATGCAGTCTCATGTAAGTAGTGATGGCAGAATAGTAAACATGTTTAAGAACATCAYCTTTTCTGAAGGAGTGGCTTTAGGYCTTGGTCTCAYGTCCCAYCCTGAACAATCCCTTTGAAGTCTTSTTTGCTGTGGTTCAGTGCCTTTCAGTGATTATACAGAGGAATGATAACTTTGTAATGGATGTTAGGTACATTTCTGGACTGCTGAAGTTTTGTAAAAGAAGGGAAGGAAAAAAGCCCATATGTGTGTTTTACTGGATTATAAACAAGTATTTGAAGGGAAGTGRCACAGATCCTGTTTGATTTTGTGTTTGCAGTGTGGGCAAAGCTGAAACAGCAGAAGGCTTCAGAGAGGTGGCAGCCCGATACAGAGGTGAGCAGTGAGAGGCATTTAGTGTCTCCAGTCCTGTGTCCATGGGAAGCCCTGTTCCTGGGTGTGAGCAGTGTTCTTGCTTACACTGGTGCCTTTTCCTGAACTTCTGTCCCAAAGCCAATTTTCAACAGTGTGCAGGGCAATTGTGGGAATTAAAACCTGTAGTACAACCTGTAACGACTCTGGCTCTGGATGAGCTCTTCTCCCAGGACCTGCTGGCAGATCCAATGCCTGCTTTCCTGCACAGAGGTTCTGGCAGGGTGCTCATGTTCAGTGGCTGCTCTTGGAGCTAATATTTACTTTCTGTCTCTAAACTGTTGGTTCTGTTCCAGGAGGAATATGAGGATTCCAGCGGGAATGTGGTGAAYAAAAAGACCTACGAAGATCTGAAGCGCCAAGGGCTGCTGTAGCTGTCCTCAGGTGAAGGATCACACATCTGCAGAGAGAGTGGATGAGGCAGCAGCTCTGACTTCTTCATTGTCTGGATTTTGTATGTGCATGAATATAGGTTTCAAGAACACTTTATAGAGTCACTTTCTAGTAAGCCCCTTAGACTTGTGACATTGTTTTATATTAAAAAATACCTTGAAAAATAAAGTCATTGTAATTTAGGAAGTGCCGAGAGACTTGTCTTCTTTTGTCTGCTGGAGGGAAGAGGTTTGATTACAGTGTGTTTTTATGCAGCTGTTAGAACCAATTCCTTTTCTCATTTCCACTCTGATGTAAAGGTTTGTGGTGAGGGTTGACTCTCTGAAGCACATGGACACTGTGTGCTGACAGGTACTAGTCCTGTTTCTAGATATTGCTATGAGCTGTGGTTTTCTTTGGGCTCCTTTACAAAACAAGCTCACCTGTCTTACAGGACCACTTTTACCTTGGGTCTGTCTCCCTGGGAAGCTTTGGCCATTTTTTTTTTCAGGGAATTACCAAATGAGCTTCAGGTTTGGCTGTGTGGCGATTTCTCTGGCACTGCTCGTGGCTTGAATGACCTTGTACGTGTGCAGATCCTTCTGTGGAGCAGGAGGATGGACATGGGAACAGAGTGTGTTTAGAGGTGCCTCTTGTGGCTTCAGGAGAATCCTTTGCCCCCGGTGTCATGCTAAGAGATGTCTGTACATACCCTATGGATTCATGCTGCCTCAAGAATTGCAGGTCCATTGTGCAGAGGCCATGCACATCATATGTGGCTGTGGCAGTTCTTGTGCTTCCTGGTCCCTTAAGTGCAGGGGTGGCTCGTGTGACATCTCCAGCCTCACAAGAGCCATTTGTGTCTGCTGCTGTGGAGCCACACGTGACACTTCCCCAGGGCAGGGGCTGGGCTGTGGAGCAGGTGCTGCAGGAGCTGCTCAGAGGTGCTCCAGTGCTGGCAGTGACTGCAGGTGTGCTGGGGCTTCAGGAACAGGCAGGTGAGTCAATGCTGTGGGCTCTTTTCCTGGCTGGAGGGAAGGTTGTTCTGGGATGAGGCCATGTCAGGCAGATGTTGGTTCCTTGCCTGCCCTGGGGCAGGGCTGGGCTCAGTAAGGATGTCCAGAGCTGGTCTGGCTGTGCTGGTTTGCAGGGTGAGAGGTGCCAGCTGGCATTGTTTTTTCTGTCAATCTGAGGGAATGACCCTGGAGGTCTCTGCATGAGCTTCAACCTCTCCTGGTCTAGGGGAATGGTGACAGCCTAAATCATAGAACAGGAGGGGAATATCACCATTCTCCTCGGAGAACCTGGCTTTGGAGGCTGTTTGGAGTCACATCTCCTCCGTTTCTTTAGCAAAACAGGTAAACATTTGGAATGCAAATAGAGAATGGAGAGCCAGGTCACATCTTGACTTGCAGCAGCATCACAAACTCCGTACATGGTGGCACTTTTCACCRTGTCACCCTGACTCCTGCTCCTGGTACCTGCATGCAGGGCTGTGCTGCCTGCRAGCCCCAGGGAGGGTTGTTGCCACACCAACAGCACACACAGCTCTCCAGGGCTCCTGTTCCCCGTCAGCAACCACGGCAGCCTCGGTGCATTTGGGGAGTGTCTCAGGAAGGGGTGATTGCTTTTACTGGGGCTGAGCACTGGAGGTAGAGCACAGACTGCACTGGGGTGTCAGCCCTGCACTCGGGGGAGCAGCTCTGACTGTGTCTCTTTGTGCCAGGGGCAGGGGCAGCGCTGGTGGATGATGATGGCTGGACACCGAGGGCTCGTCCCCCCTGCTCAAGGTAAYGGGGCTCTGCAGCATTGTCTGTCCAGAGCAGTGTCTGTCCATCCCCCATCCAGGGTCCATCACTGCTGCAGCCCTTGGGGGCTGTGCCAGAGGCCTCTCCAGAGTGAAAGGTGGCTGCTGGTCCCCTGCTGCTTGTGGGAAGGTGGAGGAGTATTCCTGCTTGTCTGTCTCGAGGATGAGCTGCCTGTGCTGCTGGGGAGGCTCTTTGGGCTGTGGGTAAAGCAGACAGCAGCTGTGGTGGTCTCAGTCATTTGTATTCCATTCCAGGCTTGCTGCTCTGCATCTTGGCTCTGCAACTCTGTCTTCAGGACTCTCTTGTCACAGCAGGTGAGTTCTCTATCCCAAGGGGAAATCTGGGAGTGGGGCAAAGGCAGTGTGGTGCACCAGGGACTTTGTGCCGGTCCTCTCCAGGCTGTGCTCTGTAGGACAGAGCTGCAGGAAAGTGAGGAACATTTTCTCAAGGTTTAGCCCCCATATAAACCAGTTCTTCCCAGGTAATATGGCTGGAAGTGGGAGGGAGAGGCTGTTGTAACATCTGTCCATGGAGCTGTTATGGGGGCTGTTGACTCTGACCTGCTTCTTGGGCTGCCTGGTTGGTGGCTGCATTGAGCCTGCTGGGGACATTCTGTCACTGATTGCCATTTGCCTCCCAAGCACAGCATGGCAAATGCTGCCTGCAGGTTCCTCTGGACTGTGCCATGGCTCAGGGAGGGACACAGGGCTCTCTGAGCACATTTTAACTTGGTGTTTCCTTCACCAAGCAGAAGTTTTGTGTTTTTCAGAGCACAACACAGCTGCCAACACCACGGTGAGGGGCATCAAGAACATAGCAGTGGTCAACAAGAATGCCTCGGTGGTGGCTGCAGCCACCAAGAATGCCTCAGTRGCCACCAAGAATGCATTGGTAGTGGTGGCGACCACCAAGAAGGCCCCGTTGGTAACTGTGGCCACGAAGAACACCTCAGTGGCCACCCAGAATGCCAGAGTGGCACCAATCACTAAGAGTGCCATGGTGGTGGCTGCCACCAAGACTGCTGCAGTGATGGCCACTGCCAACAACACTTCAGTAGCCACCAAGAACACYTTGGTGGTAGCCAAGGCAACCAAGAACACCTGGGCAGCCACCAAGAATGCCTCAGTGGTGGCAGTCACCGAGAATGTCATGGTGGTGGCCACTGCCAACAACATCTCAGTGGCCACCAACAATACCTCTGTGGTGGCACAGGCCAAGAACACCTTAGCAGCAACCAAGAATTCCTCAGTGGTGGCAATCACCAAGAATCCCGTGGTGGTGGCCACTGCCAACAACATCTCAGTGGCCATCAAGAATGCCTCAGTGGTGGCCACAGCCACCAAGAGCACCTTAGCGGCAACCAAGAATGCCTCAGTGGTGGCAGTGACCACCAAGAAGGCCACCAAGAACACCTCAATGGTGGCAGTCACYGAGAAYGYCGTGGTGGTGGCCACTGCCAACRACATCTCAGTGGCCACCAACAATGCCTCWGTRGTGGCCACCAACACCTCTGTGAATGGCGTGGAAGAGACAATGGTAAGGGAAGGAACGGAAAGAGGGATACTGCTGAGCCATTGCAGCCCTAAGGATACTGCCTCTTGCCCTGGTCAGTCATGGGGTCCAGGTGTGCCATGTGGGCATCTCCTGGGGCAGAAGGGAACACAGTGGGTGGCCGGGTGGGGATGATCCCTCCAGACAGTGAGGCTGAGTTTGGGGACCACCTTGCAGTGCTGTGCCAGGAGGCTTTGCTGCAATGTGACACCCTGGTATCTCTCCAGATCACCTGCCAGAGCTTTCAGTGCTCCGGGGAGAGGTGCTACCAGGATGAAGTCCATGCCAATAGAACAACCACCTGCCATAATGAGACTTACTGCGAGGTATGGCAATGCGAGGGGGCTGCAACAGGGAAAGCCTTYCCTTTCTTTATCTCAGGAATCCACAGTGCTCTATTAAGTCTGTGTCCACTCCCATTTCCCTTTTCTCCCTGCCAATCTGTCAGTTATTTCTACTCTTTTATGCCAGCACCTCTTCACACTCATTTCATCCTTTGACTCTGCAGCTTTATCGTTTCTCCAGCACAAACTACACAGCCGGTTGCAGCAGCAGGTGTGACACAGAGCTGTGCAGGACCAACGGCAGCGTGAGCAGGCAGCAGTGTGCCCTGGAGTGCTGTGCTGGCCCTCTCTGCCTGCGGCTCAACGCCAGTGCCTACGGTACCAGCCGAGCTTTAGAGGTAGATGGGTGGGCAGAACCATCGTGGAGGGGCTGTGGCTGCATTGCTGCATCTCTTCTGCCCTGGGGCTCACTCTGTCCTGGTGGCCGAGTGAGGGGCAGGGTGGTCCTGGCAGCTCTGGCCACGCTATGAGCCATGATGGTGAATCTGCCCTGTGTGCTGSATGCAGCTCCACAGTGCTCCTTGTGTGTCTGCAGGTGACCTGCCACCCACCACYGTGCCACCGATGACCACCACCACCCCTCGGCCTCCCCCACAAAATGTAGGTACAGAGCAGCTGTGGGTTCTGGGGTCTGTGGCTTCTGGGATGGTTCAGCTCCCACCTGAGCAGGGGACAAGGAAAGATCCCTCTTTCACCTGCTTTATGGGGCAAAAAGCTGATTCTGGAGGGGCAACAAATCCGGAATGAGCACTGGAAGCAAGGAGCCTGTAAGGAGATCTGTCCAGTGGGCCTTGTCCYTGCCATCAGGCATACTCCCCTGCATCAGCTCAGGCAGTTTGAGCTGACCACGGCAAGAGCCCTCCTGCAGCTGCACATAAGGGGCTCTGCAGCCCTTTCCTGAGCCTAGYGCAGGGGAAGGTGCTTATCTTTGCAGAGCTCTGTTAAGCGGAAGGAAAAGGAAACTTGAAACTCGCTTGCTCTGCTGGTCTTTCAGTAGTTTGTTGCAGTTTCAGAACACTCCTTTATCTCTGGATCTTACTAGCATTCCTTTTTCCCTGGATCGAAAATGCTTGAGAGCACAAATACCAGCAGAGCAGAGAGGGATGGAGAGGAGCCCTTGGGAATGAAGGGCTGTCTGAAATGTTTTTGTCATGCGAGTCTGATGGATAGATGGTGTCTCCCTGTCCTTTCTCTCACAGGGCAAAGTGTGTGCAGCGTTTTCCTGTCTTGGAGACKGGTGTTTCAAAGGCAGGAAGACTGTCACTAAATGCATCTTGGGCCAGGACTTTTGTGAGGTATGGCCTGGGGCTGCAGAGCATTGTATTCCTGTAATGCTAATACTAAAGGCTAGCATGACCCCCAGGCTAATGTCTCTCTCCTTCCAGATGAAGAAGATGGGCTTGAATTACATGGCAGGATGTAGCAAAGCCTGCAAGGCTGCCAAACCAGTCTGTGCTGGTGGGATGAAGGCTGCCTGTTACCAGGAGTGCTGCCCAGCCACCCCAAAAGCCAGCTGTCTGAAACTGGATGGCAAAGTTCACGTCAGTAGYGCTGGGGGGGTGACACTGGCCCCACTCCTGAAGGTCATGGCATGTGGGGTGGTCCTTCTGCTGAATTACAGGGTCTCCTCTTCCCTGTGGGGTTAGGCTGCAGTTGGGAGTCTCTGCAGTGCTCAGTAGGATCCCTCCACTCTCTGACTTCAGCCAAGGCCGCTGAGCAAACACCCTGTGTCCTGTCCCTGTCCCAGGAACAAGGTGTCCAGGGCCCTCTGTACACCCTTGGGGGTCATTGTGCTTGGCTTAGTGCCCTTAGTGATCCTTCACATGACCCCACTGTTGATCCTATACCCCACCCTTACGCTGCGCTCTGCATCCTGCGCTYTCCTGGGATGGGTGAGTCCTGGCATCTATCTGGTGTCTTGCATTTCAGTAMATTTTAAATACTTGAAAACAAGATTCCACCTGTGTATCCAGAGGAAAAGCACTTAGTCTGGGCACTCAGAAAGCTACACCAAGGGATTCTGCCCTGCCCTGCCAAAATCCTGTACGTCTGAGAGACCTTCAAGCTAATTGTGGATCCTGGGAGCGGTGCAGTGTGTGCCTCTGTGCTGCTGCAATGAGGGACCTCAGGAGTGAACAACGTTAGGCCTCCTTAAAAACCAGAAAATTCTGCCTTCACTGAGGCACAGGGGCTACTTTAATCAATGAGAAATGAGCTCACAGTCTCCCTGCACCCCTTCTGACCTCTTAGCTCCGAAGTGCTCTGGCAATGAAGTGCTTCTTGCCTATGTAGGTAAAACAGTAACTTATGTTTCATCTCTCAGTCCTAGGCAGGGAAATGGGATTAATATAAAAGCATCTCTTGCATTAGATGATTCTGTTTCTCCTCACTGCTAAAGGCAGAGCCCAGAGGTGAGCATTAGCCTGGGCCATGAACCACTCCCAACGCTCCCCCAGCCTGTTTTTGCAGCACACAGGGCACGTGTGGAGCTGCTCAGACAGAATTACCTGGAGTCAATGCACTGCTGCTTGTATGCACCTGCTTGGTGCTGTTCCTGCTGCCACTGTCYTCTGCTGCCACTGGTTCCTTAGAGAAAAGACTGCAAAATATTAAAATGTGYATGTCAGCCCCCTGGTTGGTGCTGGTGTTTGGAGTGTGGCTGAGCACGGTGTGACCCGTGGGAGGGCAGGAGGTCTGTGCTGGGCAGGTTTGGGCCCTTGGAGCCCTGYGTGCTCTCCCAGCAAGAAAGCTCTGTGGTGCTGGTCCTCATGGAGCACTGCCAGCCCTAACGGGGCGCTGCCGGCCGAGCAGCAGCGGATGTGGGGCTGCATGGAAAACACGTCACTCCACCACAGCCAGCCCTTCCCATGCTGCAGTGCCTGTCCTGTGACACCAAACCGCAGCTCAGCGTTTGGGGCGTGTGTTTCATTTGTTTCAGACCACTGACAGTGGTCAAAGGGTTCTACTATCTCAAAAACACACACCAAGCCACAATTCTTGTAAGGTTTGGTGCTTATAGCAGCTATTTCAGACTGTCCTCTTGTCCCTTGGTGAGCAGGGAGTCGGGGGCAAGTGGTGCAGAGTTGTCACTGACCAAGACCACTAGTATATTCCCTGTCTCTCGACCTGCATCTCCTACATCTGTGGAAGGAGATTTAGGCCAAACTGTCTCTACAGTGCAAAAAGCTCTGGTGATATTTTACAGCACCTTCTCCCACACTCTGCATTAATCGATTTGCAGAAAACCCTGCTCCTGTGCTGGGTCATCTTGAAATTCAACCAAAAAAATAATTCAAGGTGCTACTGAAAATAAAAGCACCTCGGGATTTTCCATGGAAATTAACCTTTCCCACGTCCGTCAGCCCGAGAGCTCTCTCCTTCCTTCCGGGAGGGGCCGGCCGGAGGCGCGGGATTCGGCGGCAGGAGGTGCCCGGGGCAGGGCCGAGCCGTGCCGTGCCGTGCYTTTCCCGTMSTTCCCGTCCCACCGTGCCGGATCCGCTCGGCCGCCGTCCATCCCGGGCGGACCGCTCCCGCCGGCGGTTCCTGTGACGGCCCCGTTATTTCCGGCGGCTCCGTGTCCGTCCCGCGGCCGATCCCGGAGCGGAGCGATAATAACGGAGCGGCAGCGGGGGCGGCCCTGCTGGGCAGAGCATCGTGTCGCGACAGCCCCCTGAACGCGCAGCCGCCGCCGGGGGAGACACCGTGTCCCAGCCCCGGGGAGCGCCGCCGCCGCGCTGCCGGGGCGGAGATGGACCAGTCGGTCGCCATCCAGGAGAGCCTCGCCGGCGGGGCGACCTGCCGGATCGTATCCTTTRATCGGYCCCTCTCCCCGCTCYGYCCGGGCTGTCCCCGCYGCTCTGYCCGGGCTGTCCCCGCCGCTCTCTTCGGGCTGTCCCCGTCCCCGTCCCCGTCCCCGCCGGTTTGTCCCCGTTGCTCCTCCCGCTGTCTGCGTCGCTCCATCCTGCTGTCCCCGCCGTTCCATCCCCGCTCCCTCCTGTTTGTTCCGCCGGTTCTCCCCGCCGGTCCCTCCCGATCCCGCCGCCGATCTTCGCCGCGCTCCGTCCGCTCTGTCCCCGCTCCCTGCCGCTCTGTGCCRTCGTTCCTTGACCCGCAGCCGCAGGCGGTGCAGGGCCTCCTGGCCTCGGGGGAGAGTGTGGAGAGCCGGCTGCTGGGCCTGGTGGAGTGCCGCGGGCAGCACGCGTGGGTGCCGGAGCGGAGCGCGGGGAGGGCAGGGAGAGCGTCCAACTCTGCGGGTCCCTGAGAACCACTCTGCAGAGCCACCTGAGAACCCCTTCCCATGCCAAGGGCTTTCCTCCAGGGTGCAGTGCTGTAGGGCAGCAGTTTGAAGGCGTGGTGCCTTGACTTTATGGGTGGTCAGTGAGAAGCCCCAGGCCCATGAGCTGCTCTGCTTTGCCAGTAATGTGCACACATTTCTTCTGTGATGGGGTGAGCAGGTGGGTGGGCATGTGCTGGAGAAGTTACTTTGGGGTTTGTGTGAGGCTGCACTAGCAGGTGCTCCTGGGTGGGATGGGGTCTGTGTCTGCAGAAATGCCCGAACTGAGGAGACTTTGAATCCGTGTGTGCTCTGTGCTTGCAGGATCTATGTGTACACTCACCGGMGGATGGCCATCACAGCTGAGGATGTCTGGCTGGAGAGAGTGATCCCCATCACTGATGGGTTTGCAGTGGAAGAAGGTACTGACAGAGAATGGGATGAAGGGTTTTGGAGTCCATATTCGGTTGTTCTACTTCCTGAAATTGGCAATCTATTCTGCCTTCACATTTTTTCTTCAGTTATGCTTGGTGACACTTWTRYATCACATGGCRTCTCTGGCAGRGCCCTGYRAGGACCAGAGTCCCTGTGTCCCAGMAGGCCCCAAAMACAGCCCCKGCYTGGCACRTGKGTTCTGCCTKCCTCTGTTCCTGCCAGGAACGTTTGGAGTTTGGAGAAGTTGCTGAACTCACTAACCTCAAAGTATCAGCRTGGTCTACAAATCTGTTGCTTAGCTTTCAACTAAACTTTTGTCTTACTTTTGCAGTTGTGCTCGACAGTGACCTTCATGTCATTGGTGAGTTCTGTTGTTGCTTTTGTGCTTGCACTAACAGATGCTCTGGGCCCTAAACAGCTGCATGCAGTGGGGCAGGAGTGAGGGCTCTTGGCCCCAGGGGAGCTGACTGGGATGGGGTTGTACCCTGCAGCTTCTGGGGCAGTTGCCGTGCTGTTGGCCACAATTAGCTGGTGCTAATGAGCATGAGCAGCCCTGTTCAACCAGGGGAAGTAATTTTGCATATGCTTTTAAACTTATACTGGAAGATTAATTATTGCCGCTGAATGAGCAGAATAAACATTTTTATAAATGATTATTTGTATAAATAGCATTCTCATGTAAAATTTTGGAAAGRAACATGGTCAAAAGTCAGGGGGAGATGTTGCCAAAGGCTGTGTGCATGTGCACACCCACCGCTGTAGAGCCGAGAAACACTCTGTTTGTGAAGGCTTGTCAGCAGGACCCCCATTGAGCTTTTTCTATCTATGTCCTCAGGCTCCGACGTGACTGTCCAGATCAGCTCAGCAGACGATCGGCTGACAGTGCAGCTGCCTTTCGGCTCCCACACGCGCACGTTCCTGCAGGAGCTCAGCAGGTGCAGCCCAGGTAGGAGCTCCCYGCGGGCGGTTCTGGCGGTGCAGGTGTTGCCTCTGCTCGTCTCTCCTCCATGGGCGAGAGCAGCGTCGGCCGCTCTCTGCTGGAACTCGCTCAGCACGGTCGTGGCTCGCCATTCCCCACGGCCAGGCAGCTCGGCAGCGATGGTGGGTGTTGTGAGGGCTGGACGCGGGTGCCATGTCTCACAGGCAGCAATGGTGGGTGTTGTGAGGGATGGACGTGGGTGCCGTGTCCCACAGGCAGCGATGGTGGGTGTTCTGAGGGCTGGACGCGGGTGCCGTGTCTCACAGGCAATGGCAGCGATGGTGGGTGTTCTGAGGGA
>NW_026623893.1:78174-96528 GCF_030028575.1 Malurus melanocephalus | reverse complement strand
GGGGCGGGCGAGGGGGCCGCGCTGCCCGAGCGGTGTCTGTCGGGGAGGCGAGGCCGGGCCCGGGCCGGGCTGACAGCCCGCTCGCCGCTCCGGGCGCTCTGGGGGCGGGAGGCTCGGGGGCAGCTCTGTCGCGGCTCCCGCGGCGTTCCGGGGCCGCTCCGTCGCGGGCAGCGGGAGCGGAGCCGCCACCGGGCACCGGGCTCTGCTCACCGGGGCACCCTCCCCGCTCGGCTCCCCCGGGAAGGGCCGCGTTCTCTCGGCGCCTCCTCTCCGCCGCTCCCAGTGCTTGTTTCCCAGCGGCGTTTCCCGCTTTTGCGGAGTGCACGTGTGAGATTCRGAGCTAAAGTAATTCCTGGAAGTCAGTATGGGGTTCAAAACCTGAGTGTTGCTATTTCTGCTGTACCCTGCTGCGTTTAGGTGGGCTTTTCTCATTGCATTTAATTCTYCTCTTTGGACGCCAAGCATGAATCSTGTTTTATCCAGGAGATATRATACGTTTTCCTGCTGTACTATAATGYACATTTTTAACATGAATGCCTTTATTACTGGTTGAATCTCATTTAACTGCAAATCCTGTGCAATTGAGACCTCCTGTGATCTCTGCATGYAGCTCTGTATTTCTGTACTCAATTCAATTACTGAACAAGGTCATTATTCCACTTCAGAGTGCTACCACATAGATCCCTTTGACTATGGAAATCTCGGGCTAGATATAAATTTATCTGAAGGAAACAGCCCTTTTCTAAGGTTAATCTCTTTCTTAGGAGAATCCTACCTAAAGCTGATTCTCGCCCCTGAGGTTAGAATGCATGGTGTGATGTATGACTCTGATCTTTTGCTCACGTAGCAATTGTGCCAGCAGCAGACTCACATGTCTTTCCATTCTGCAATAATGCCTTCTGCCTTCTGCCAGTGGCATGGACCCATGTGGTAATAAAGCCTGGGAATCTGCTCCCTTCTCGGCACAAAAGTAACCATTGACTATTAAGGTGAAGGTTCAGGCTGGTTCCTGTCACTCACTCTCAAGRGATGTTGCATGGTTGTTATCGAGAGCACTTGCAGAGGTCCAAGGAGTATTAATTGAGTTCTCAATGCCCTGGCCCACACTTCCCAGTGCATCTCTGTGTGCTCCTGGTCAATTGTGCTTGGCTTGAGCTGTGTGATCTGCAGTGAGGTTTCAGGCGCATGCTCTTCTGCATCCAAGCTCTGATAAATCCTCTTACACAATCTATTCTCAGAGGGTTCTTGGGCAGAAGAGGTTTTCCAGGCTGAGAATTTGGCCGCTTCTTGCCAGCTGGTGTGTATCCCGAGGGCCTGGGTGAAGTACTTCAAGTTCTATTTCTGKTTTGCGCTCCTGTTCTGCAGAATGTTCTGTGACAGCAATAACATCTTAATTTTTTATGGATTGTGTTCACTGAAGGAGAAGCTCAGCTGAATGCCTAGAACCCAACAGTCTTAACAATTCCTACATTGTCGTTAGATTTTTGTGCTAAAGAGCATGTTTTTAAGATAGCCGGTGCTGCATCTTAAACACAGGCACCTCCCCAGAATCCTCTTTTTTAACTGTTATTTTGCTACATGTCGGAGCAGAATGTTGTAACTGAAACAAAATGCTGAAAGACTGGTCAAGTTTTGCTGAGGTATTGTGATGTGTTTAGTGTCACTGCTGTGGTTAGTTAGATCTGTGTGGTCGCAGCCCTGTCACTGTTTTAGGACTTTTTGCAGTTTGCATTGAGGCAGATGTTTCTGCTGAGGTTCAGTGAGTTTGTGGTGAACTCTGTACTGTCTCAAGGGGGGAGATACCTGTGCCTCGCTGAGTATTTTCAGATAGGTAGAAACTTTTTAAATGGGGGTTTGTTTCTTTCCTTTTTTTCCCTCTTTCTTTGTATTTCCTGTCTTTATTCAGCAAGGAAAAATCTGCTATTAACATACATTTTTCAGATTCCTGGGGTAAAGCCCTGGATTTTGTGCTGCTAAGTCCTGCTTCAGCTTAGCTGCAAAGGAGAGCCAGCAGCAAGTGCTTCCACAGTGGACAGTGGTTCTGCTGCTCTCTGTGGCTTCTGTCAGTTCTTCCTCTGCAGGGGAAGCTGCATCATCACAGAACACTTGGGTCAGAGTAAGCTAAATCTGTCATATTGCTGAAAGAGAGAAYGTGGGGTACTTTGTTTTTCCACACAATTCTTAATTATTTTCTGCCCACAGATTTTTGCCAGTGTTTACATAAGCATGTTGATAAATTGAAGAACATTGTGTGTCTAAAGTGAAACTTTTTGGTTTTTTTTGTTGGTTTTTTTTTCCAGAAGTGGTCGGCTCTGAACAAAATGGAAAAAAGGCTGCAGTCAGTCAGAGCTGCAGGCATGACAGCACTGACAGAAGTGCTCCCAGGTACAGCATCTCCACCGTGTGCAGGTTTGGTGCTGCAGCTGAAGGGAGCTCTGCACATCAGCTCCTTGTGGAAGGYTGAGTGAGGAGTAACAGTGGTGGCCACATTTCTGTGCTGTTTYAGCTGTGCCTCCCTCCTCGCAGTAAACACAGGGAAAACCAACGTTCTGGGTCCTGGGTGATTGTGTATGGATGGAATGAACTGGGTTTGGCAAATGGTTGGGGCTTTGATGTCTGGAGAAAGGATCAGAATGTGCAGAGGGCTCTCTGTCTGAGCTTGGTGATCTGGGTTTTTCTGGTGATGTGGGTTTGTGACACAGAGGGGAAGGGAAAGGAGTGTCCCTGGTGCCAGTGGGTGAGCTCTGCACCCTGTGCTGCAGCAATCCTGTGGCCACGTTATCAGTTCCATCTGCTGGTGGCCATGGCAAGTCAGTGCACAGAGGCAGAGAGGTCTAGAGCAGAAGCTGGCAACTTCTTGAGATGACAATCTGCAGCTTCCAGTTAAGAGAGAAAAAAGTTCAGCATAAGCATACTGTCAAAACATTATCAAAAAATTCATTCCACTCCCTCAGAGAAAATCCTGCCAGTGCCCTRTTTGGGCGTATTTTGGCTGTTTAGTGGGACAGGACCTGCTAGCATTGTTTATTTTGAATTCAGAGAGCTTTGGCTTAGAGCCACTGTGTCTCATAGATATACTCTTTGAATGTTACAGTTTCATTTTTCAGTTCCCAGGACTTTGTGGACCCTGATGCATATCATTCAGTGTTTGTCCTTGGCACTGCACAGTACAGGTTGCTGACCTTAAATTTATACCATCCAATTGCTGGTGGGAACTCCCAAGCTGAGGCATTATTCCTGTTGCAAAGGGAGTTTGCAAAACCGGGAGACAC
Source organism: Malurus melanocephalus (assembly GCF_030028575.1). NCBI lineage: Eukaryota > Metazoa > Chordata > Aves > Passeriformes > Maluridae > Malurus > Malurus melanocephalus. The sequence continues at coordinate 93,256 of NW_026623893.1, read as the reverse complement.
AAAGTAAAACCACCTCTACCTCCACCCACTCTGGGCAGAGCTGGAAGATTTCCACCAGAAGGCTTTATAAACAAACACAGTTCTTCATTCTCTGGCTGAGGTCAGAAGGGCTGAGCAGAGGCAGATGAGATTTCCCTCTCCTTGCTCCAGTAAGCAGGGAAGGTGTACAGGTTTTGTGTCATTATCCAGGTGTGGGTAAGGCCTGCTTTGCATCAACAGGCTGCACCAAGATGGTGAAAACCATTTGTTATTTCAGTTAGTTAAACTGGTTTTGTCTGGAGATATCAACCCTGCTAGGAAATGCTCATTTCAGTCTTCTTGGCTTATCCCAAATGTTATCTGTCTTTAGTGAACAGACAGGAAAATGTGAATTAAGGCCTCTGTGGCAGAAATATACAAGTTAGGGTGTGTGGACACGCTGGACTTTATCTGTGCTTTCGCTTTCATTTGCAGGCAAAACAAACTCAAGCCTGAAATGAGAACTGAACAAGTTCGGGCCTCCCGTGTCATGCCKTCGAACAAGGCCTCAATCTTGTCTGAACCAAAGTTTGGACTAAGAGATACTATCGTTAAATCTCAGCTTGTGCAGATGGAGGACTCCTACACACACATCCAGAACTACAGGTAATGATCATTCCTGAGAAGTGTTTACTTTTGTGGGTTGTAATTTAGCACAGACTGTCAGAATAACTCATCTRTTACTTCATCCTGTGTCCCCACAAATAGGAAATTCTGAAGAAAAGTATGATCCATACTTTCCAGAACAGTTTTCRATCCACATTTAGGCATGGGCAGAGYAGRATTTCATTTATGTCTCTGTCAGGACTTGCCTTGTGGTTCTTGTGGAGGAAATGGCCTTTTTGAAGTCACTTTTTTTCTGTGCTTATTTTAGACAGTGTCTGGAAACGCGTCAGCTCTGTGCACTCCATCCTTCTCCCTGTCCACTTCTGTCCACTGCTTATCTTGTAGTTGTTCCAATAAGCTCATGAGAAAGAGTTTGAGTGAAAGATATAATCAGGACCTTAACTTTACTGTGTTTGAAATTGTTTTATCATTTCATTCTGTGAATTTATAATTTCAAACTGCTACTGCATGGCTACACTCTTATTTTTTCTTTAATACTTTGTGTATAACAATGTGTTCTTCTGTAAAAATGCRTCTGTAAAGGTGCAGCTGCAGTTAAATAATTTTAGGGATTTAAACTTTGTYRCTTTTCTTAATTTTCYCTRKYAATATGTTAGTTMTATGGAACATTATTTACCTGTTAATAGCAGGGCTATTTACTGGGTTCTGCAATATGTTAGTTCTATGGAACATTATTTACCTGTTAATARCAGWGCTATTTAYTGGGCTCTGCAGTTTGCAGCTCTGGGATTCTGTCACTGTCTTTGCAGGGTTTTTGTTGGGACATACAACGTGAATGGTCAGTCCCCCACGGAGAGCCTGCAGCCTTGGCTGAGGTGTGATGTGGAGCCTCCAGACATTTACTGYGTGGGGTGAGTGTCTCTCCCTGGCCCATCCTCACAAAGCTGGACTGTGCTGGCAGATCTGCCACACGGTGGAGTTCAGCCAGGACACCACAGGAATGTTGGCACTGCTGTAGGGCATTGCCCAGCTCCAGGGTGGGTGTGGAGCCAGTAAGGGCTGTTGGTCCGGTAGGGTTTGACCTCTTACGTGTTACAAAATCCTTTATGCCATTTGATGTAATACTGACAGTAATTTAGTTTACATTTAATAGACCTCTACAATCAGCATAACTGAATTTGAGTTTGCAATTACAAATTTAGGGAGTATAAATAGATTTAGTTCTTTCCCAGAGAAAGGGTTGTAGGGTTATAAACAAGTGCATGCATCCATGGGTTCCTTCCTCTAACRCAGTTTCCAGGAGCTTGATCTGACTAAAGAAGCCTTCTTTTTCAATGACACACCGAAGGAAGAAGAATGGTTTAAAGCTGTAACTGATAGYCTTCACCCAGATGCCAAATATGCAAAGGTAAATGTGGCTTTTGGGGAGGTTTGAATGTGGAATCATTTTCCACTTGGGCCTCTTTTCCCTTTGCTTTCTCTCGTTCTCAATGGCTGTGCCTTCGGAGGCTCTGCAGGTTCTGTAGRTAGTGTTCCTGTGCAGGGTGCAGGATGGGAACCAGAGCCTTCCCCACATAAAGGGAGCTCCTGCTGTTTTGGGGAAGGAGAATAGGAAGTTTTGTACCTTCTTCCATGTCTGTCCACAATGCGTGGTGGAATGTGAAGGTGTTTTGGTAGGAATACTGCTTATATCTTAGCTCCTGTTCCATAGGTTTGYTTCATCTCTTGTCTCTGTTGTTTAAGGGAAGTTCCTTCCATGGGCCTGTGCTGTAGCTCTTGCTTTGGGCTTCAACTTCCTTTATTGATGCTGCTCCAGCTCCTTCCTGGGCTGTGCTGCTGGGGCCTGTGCACTGTGAGCCCTGCTRGTGCACTGGATGATCCTGGAACTTCCTTTTTGCTGTCCCATGCTATGGATGGGGGCARTGTGCCTTCTCTCAGCAAACCTCTTCCATTACAGCATTGAATGGACCAGGGTCTGTTTTTCAGGTGAAACTTGTGCGGCTGGTGGGGATCATGCTCCTGTTGTATGTGAAGGCAGACCTTGCTTTGAACATCTCCGAGGTGGAAGTTGAGACTGTGGGAACTGGAATCATGGGGAGGATGGTAAGAATGGCCACTGTGCATGAGAAGGGCTGAGATTTGGAAGAGCCCCCCTCCTTGGATGCAATGGTTGTTCCTCCAGTTAAGGACTGTGGCTGCCTCTAGAGGCAGATAGTGCAATCCCTGTGCTAGCTCAGGGCACTGTGAGAGGGAACTGCCAGGGGCTTGCCAATGCTCAAAGGAGTAATCACTAATGAGGATTTTCAGCCTATTCCTTCCTCCAGAATGAAACACTCTGTCTCAAACTCTTCTGTTTTAGTTATTCATCTCCAGTGTAAAAGCTTCTGACCAATGTCTTTGTTTTTATCTTTCAGGGTAACAAAGGTGGTGTTGCCATCAGGTTTAAATTCCATAACACCAGCGTGTGCATTGTGAATTCTCACCTCGCAGCTCACACAGAGGAATACGAGCGGAGGAACCAGGACTTCAAAGACATCTGCTCTCGGATGCAGTTCTGCCAGTCAGATCCCAATTTGCCCCCTCTCACCATTGGCAAACACGAGTATGTTTCCCAGCTGGCTGTGGGAATCAGGGCATGTGCAAGGGAGCACCTTGTGAATGTGCTGGGGATTAAGGAGGGGCACCCAGTGGCACGAACGGCAGCTGGAAGGGCCAGAAATGCTTTTCCTGGTCTGGACAGGGCTCACCCACACTCACAGTTCTGACAGGTCACTTGTTGCCTTAAGCTCTCCTAAGGCTTGTTTTAGTCTCAAGCCTGGAGAGGGAATGGGGCAGGAATAAGCACTGATTTCCCCAGCTGTGGRATTCAGTCACTGTGGAGTAGCAACAGCACCAGTTATTAAGGGACAGTGACAAATGTGATCAACAATGGGAAAAATAAAAAAGGTAGCTTCTCTTTCAAGTTTTCACTCTTCTTGTCTCTGAAGAGAGCAGTGTGGCTGCTCTCATCAGAGGGGTTGTGATGGGGAGAGCCCCAGAGCTGCAGAGTGGAGCTGCTGCCCAGGCTGRCTGTGCTCTGGGGCAGTTCAGCTCTCTGTACATGCTGGTGTTTGTTGTCTTTTAGTGTGATCCTTTGGCTGGGGGACCTCAACTATCGGCTGGACGAACTGGATGTGGCAAAAGTGAAGCAGCTTGTAGAGGAGAAAGCATTTCTAGAGCTTTGCCAGTATGACCAGGTACTGATGTCTCAGCTGCCTGCTCATGGTGCTGAGGGTGCTTGGTACAAACCACACAACTCCTAGGCCTTCTCTGTGCTCAATGTCTCCCTTTTACTCCATATGGAAACTCTGCTTAGGTATATCTAAAATTAAGGTTTTCGTCTTTTCTTCTGTTGTAGCTGAAGAGGCAAATGAAGGCAAATGCAGTCTTTGAAGGCTTCACAGAGGGAGAGATCTCTTTCCAGCCAACGTACAAGTATGATGCTGGCTGTGATGACTGGGACACAAGGTACAGTGACCATCAGATGTGATGCAAAAAATGGCTGATGTTATCACGGAAGGAAGTAAAAACCAGGCTAAAAAAATTGCAGGTCTAATGGCTGTAARTGGGAACAGTTCTGAGATCATTTCTGATTCTTTCCCTTCACCCCAAAATTCATCTCCTGTTAATGTCTACGATGTTTTTCTCCCACAGCTATTTGTCACATATTCCTAATCTTTGTTTTTCCAGTAATAATCCTGTTAGGTTTCCTCTTAGAGGTGTACAAACCTAAGGAATCCTTTTAGCTAGTTTACTTATCTTTTGTCTGGTTTGTTGGTTTTTTTCCCAAGCAAATTTTTTAGGATCTCATTTTTGCTGATCTCTCCTCTATCTGCTCAGATGAGAGCAGCCAGGGTTGACATGGGGTCAGCTGTGTTGTTCTTCAAAAGCCTATGAGAGCCATCCTTCTTGTAATGCTCTATACACAGAGCAGCTCCTCTACYCTTAGCAAACCAGGAGCTTCAGCTGCAAGTGCAGGAATGAAATCTGTGCAGCAGTCAGTGAAAACAATAAATGCAAACTTTAAATGTAGAGCCTGAGTGTTTATTTTTCATGGCTCTTTTGGTCAAAAATACCTGAGTATTGATTTGTATGTTAATTGTATCTTGCACTTTTGAGGATGTAGCAAGTAAAGAATGAGCTTTGCTACCTTTTAATAGACACTCAAACTTTTTATATCTACACAAAGAAACTTAGAAATGCCACTTTGATAGAGAATGAGCTCCAGGCCATGGCAAGAAACTCCCATCTCTGGTGAGCAGTGTTCTGCCCTGTGTTGTTACTGCACCTGAACTGTGCGTGGAAATGGTGATTTTTTTGCCTCTGTTTCAGTGAGAAGTGTCGTGTTCCAGCGTGGTGTGATCGGATACTCTGGAAAGGGCAGAACATTGCCCAGCTGAGCTATCGCAGCCACATGGCTCTGAAGCTCAGTGACCACAAGCCAGTGAGCTCTGTGTTTGATATTGGGGTAAGTACATCAGTGCTGWCCTCATCCCCTGCGTGCTGATTTCCCTCTCCTGCTTTCATGGCATCTGCAGAAAACAATGGCTTGAAAGGTGGGCTGGATCGGATATGAGAGGGATTGTTGATCACAGTAAGCAAGGGTTGTGTAAATGATACTCTGCTTAAGCAGGACAAGGCCTCAATAGCTGCTCATGTTCTCTGGGAACACAGTAGTGTGTTGTCAAGCTTCTTATTTTTTCTGAGGGAAAAAAAATGTTGATCTAGTGCTGACTGAGTGACTCTTGTTAGTTATGGCAAAGTCCTTTACTGAGAAGATCCTGGAGATTAGTGCTCCAAGCAGCTCTGCCCATTACCTGTGTTGTATACTCCAGCATGCTGCTAAAATCAAATCACTTCCCATATTTCCAGCTGTGTTCCAGCTGTTCTGCAGAGGCACAGCAAATGCCAGCTGGTGCAGTGTGTGTCCTTTCCAGGTGAAAGTTGTGAATGAGGAGCTCTATCGAAAAGCCTTTGAGGAAATCGTCCGCTCCCTGGATAAGCTGGAGAACGCCAACATTCCATCRGTGACACTGTCCCGCAGAGAGGTAGGGCATGGTCATGTGGCAGCACTCTCTGAAGGACCTGAGCAACCCTAGACCCCAGCAGCAGAAGGTGAATTCTAGACCCTGAGGTCTGGTTCCAAAAAGTAGAAGGTCCAGCAGTTCTCTGTTTACGAGCCCGAGGAATCTTTGTTCCTATTTAGATGTCGGTGAATTCCATTCGCAGTCCAAGGCTTGAAACACGGGCTGTGTCATTGCCTGAGGTGGGAGGAGAGAAAGTAAAAAGGTGGTTTGTGACCCTTGCTCTGGCTTGCTCTTTCAAACATAAAATGTAAGGATCTGGAGAAGGTCACAAACCAGCATTTGCTTTGTGTGTTGGGGCTATAAAGATAAGCCCAGGAGACATTTGAGGCTACAGCAATTTTGTTCTCAATTTTATTGTAGTTATTTGAGAGGAGGATTTGTTTTAAAGGGCCCACTGATGCAAAGGACTTTGGCATTCAGAGTAAGCAAGGGGTGATCCTATGCAGTCCTGGAAGAAATGGGATATGGGAGCAAGGGGTTAATTTAGTTGTCTTGCTGCTTAATAATTAAACCACAGAACCAGAATTGCTGCTCAGCAAGGTGAATGGGCTAATGATGCTGATGACATTTGTTTCTAGATCCATTTTGAGGATGTTAAATATATGCAGCTGCAGGTAGAGAGGTTTACAATCCGCAATGGCCAAGTGCCCTGYCAGTTTGAATTTATCAACAAACCAGATGAGCAAACCTATTGCAAGGAGTGGCTGATTGCTAATCCCAGCAAGGGCTTCTTACTCTCAGGTGAGCTCCTCCTTGTTTGTCTCATGTTAATGAGATGGTATTGTCCCCTTCTGGCGTAGTTCTCTCTMCATTTCTGAGAGTGCTGTGCCTGTTGGCAGGCTGTTGGTTTAATACTGGTTGTAACTGAGTGGGTTTTTTATCATCTTCTGGCAGATGCTGAGATCACAGTTGAGCTGGAGGTGTTTGTTAATAAATCAACAGCTACTCGCTTAAACTCTGGAGAGGAAAARCTTGAAGATATCTTAGTCTTACATCTTGTCAGAGGGAAGGATTATTTTCTRTCTGTAACAGGCAACTATTTGCCAAGTTGCTTTGGGTCTCCCATCCACACGCTGTGTTACATGAGGGAACCAATCCAGGACATGYCAGCAGAATCCATTCGGAGACTTGTGAGTTAAAGACAAGATTCTTTTCCAAACAAGAGTATTAAAACTAGGTGTTAAGGTCTGTTTTTATTAAGAAGTCTCAATTCTCAAGTATAAGCTTTGTGAAGGATTTTTGCCAGGTTGCATAAGAACTTTGGCTAACTACCTTTTGTTTGTCTCTCCCCTGCCCACGCTGCCCTCCCTCAGACCCTGATGCCACTGGACATGAGTGATGATCCTGCCCAAGCTGAAAAGCCCATGGACATCCCAAAAGAGCTGTGGATGATGGTGGATCACTTGAATCGCAACGCTTCCCAGCAGGTTGGCACTGGAAACACAAAATGAATTGTTTGCATTAGGTTAAGTTTTGAAGAAGATACTGTTGATAGCAGTCACTGCAAGCTAAGGGTGTGTCAAAGGCTGTGGGAGATAAGTGATCCTGGTTGTWCTGTTTGGTGCTAGTGACTGTGTCTGTGTGTTCAGACATCAGCAGTGTCCTCCTGCACTGCTCTCACTGCAGTGCCACAGCCTTCCTAGAGCTGTTTGTGCTGAGCTTGGCTGATAATCACCAATTTGGAGAGGTTTTTCCAGGCAGATCATAAGGACATTGCTCTTTTTACCCAAAAATCTTCTACTTTCCTTGGACTAAGAAAGGGATGTCTTTGCAGGAGGACCTGTTTCAACAGCCCGGCCTCAGATCTGAATTTGAGCAAATCCGAGACTGTTTGGACAAGGGAATGTATGATACCCTCTGTATCCTTTTAGAATGATGTCCAGGAAAGCTCACTGTGCCAGAGTGACCAAAACTGACAGAGGTGTTTCAGTTGCTGTCTCTCTGTGTTTCCTTGTAGCTCTGTGTCATTGCTCTCAAAGCTTCTGCTGAGTCCTGGTGACATCAGTAAATTACACAAGTAATTTACTGGGATTAACCTGAAGGGGGATTAACCCAAAGCTGTGAGCTGTAGGCAGAGTTCTGGAACACCTAACCAAAAGTTCATTCATGTTTCAGCAGAAATAGGACCAGCCCAGAAATAGGACAGTGCTGTGCTGTTCCTTAACCATGTTTGGATCAGTGGGCAGCAATCACTCGGTGGCAGAGGCCCTGCTGCTGTTCCTGGAGAGCCTTCCTGAGCCTGTCATCTGCTGCAGGTTCTACAGCTCGTGCCTGGAGAGCGCCAGCAACTACAGCCTGAGCTGCCAGGTACTGCTGGCTTCACTGGGGAAACAGCTCCAGGTCCCAAGGGAGGGCAAACTGTCCTCTGCTACACCAGTAATGGGGCTTTGCTCTCAGTAACTTCATCATCTGGTAATAGCAGGGTTCTGGAAGCTTCTGTGKTATGGAGAGCTGTTGAGAGCTGCAAATGGGTGTTASGAAAATTAATCCAMAAGCACTAGRGGTTTATGTCCAAAAAGGAGACAGAGGAGTYSYGYAACTTTATTCATGAATAAAGGGAGAGGTCATGGGCATTTCYCATGGGGTCTCTCMAATTCATAGAGGAYGCAGCCTCCTTTTATCCCAATTTCCCGGCTGCMGTTCCCTCTCTYTTTCCCCATTGGCTGAGGTACTTGAAAGTTACAGGCTCCCCAAAACGCCTGATGAAACCCCCCTTCTATCATACATTGCCCCCTKYCAATATCCATCTCTGTGTCTCTGCTCTSRTAGTCTATTAACATAGACTGGGGTAAGCCAATCACTAGAATTCCTATGCAAATCCTTCCTATTTTTTCTTTCTATCTCCCAATATCAGCYTTATCYCACCCCAGAGTCAGAGTCTGTTTGTAAAGACACTMCCTTCTCATTCCTTTCATGGGGATGGTGGGAGCAGGTGCAGCTGTATCTGCAATAAAAACGTTGGGGTTTTCCCTCCTCAGATTATCTCTGACCTGCCAGCGTGCCATAAAAATGTGTTTGAATATCTGATGGCATTTCTACGAGAGCTACTGAAGAATTCAGGGAAAAACCATTTGGATGTGAATRTTCTTGGTAAGACAAAACAAAATAAAGCTCTCTGTTCAGAGGGGCTGCGCAGTTAGGGCAACAAAACACTGCACACAACCGAGTGCAGTCGTGGCTTTGAACATTTTATTGTAAGTGAACAGTCTGTAGGAAAGCAGGAGCTTTGACCCAGAGGTCAAAAAAGCAGGAAAATGACCCAGAGATGTGGGGATCATAATTTTTTTCCTACCTTACTGCAAAGCCAGCTGTTCTTCCCTGAAATTGGAGTTGGTGGAGTGGTCCCTGATGCCTGCCAGGCTCTCACTGTGTGTCTTTTCCCTGCAGCCAGCGTGTTTGGTGGTTTGTTACTGCGACCTCCTGCCGGACATCCCACACCCGACATTGCTGAGAAGAGGAAAGCTCAGCAATTCATCCGTCAGTTCCTCCTCAGAGAAGATGATTTACCATGAATCTCAGATGCAATCTGACTTTTAGAGATCAAATTTCTGTAAAAAATATTTTTTTGTACATTACACTGACGCTTTTTTGATATCACAGTATTTTATACAATCTATTGCTTTTGAGGGCAGAGATCAGGCAGTTCCACACCTGATTACACTGTAAAGTATATAAAGATTCTAAATAAGCTGTATGTAGAGAAGTAAAAATATGAAAGCGGATATTTTACACTGTATTTTATTTAACATGTTAAAAAAAAACAAAGAGTTTTGAAGTCCCTGCTATTTAAATAAAAAAGATTGGCGTGTTTTGCCGGCCTGGGCCCTGTCAGTCGCGTCCGGCCGCGCGGGGGCGCTGTGCTCCGCCGCCCTTCCTGTCCCGGCAGCCCCCGCGGCGGGCGCGGCGCTCCCGGCGGCCCCCGCGGCCGGAAGCGGAAGTGKGTCGCGGCGATCATGGTGCCGCTGGGGCGGGGAAGGAGCCGCCGCCGGCACCCGGTGAGCGGGTGAGGGGGAAAGGGRRCGGGAGGAACGGGGAGGGACGGGMCGGGCCGGAGCGGCGGGGCCAGCGCGGGCACCGCTAGTGGTTCTTGGCGGGAGTGGACTGAACCGGGCGGGGATAGTACCGCGCTCGGGGCGGGACCGCCGCGCTCGGCCCGGCCCGGCCCCGCCGCCACCGGCTGCCCCGGGGCTGTGCCTGCGAGCGGAGCGGGGCCCGGGCCCGCCAGGCCGAGCCGCCTGACCACCCCGCCTGTCCTTGTGTTGCAGATGAGTCGTTCCGGCCGGCGCTCCCGGTAGCGCGGTGAGAGGCGCGGAGCCATGGGCGAGAACAGTCCCGAGGGCAACGTCATCTGCTATGAAGTGGAAGAAGACGATTTAGCCCAAGATGACAATATGATGAGGTTTGCTGACAAAAACGGGCTGGTGTCTTCCTCATCCGGGACGGTTTATGACAGGACAACTGTGCTCATAGAGCAGGACCACAGCGTGCTGGAGGATGAGGAGGATGAAGGACAGTGTGGTGATCACTTGCCTTTTTTACCGGAGGGTCATGAAGAAGGATTTCATTTAATAGCAGATCATGAAGGAATGTCACAAGGTTATGTGCAACATATTATTTCTCCAGATCAGATCCATCTAACAATAAATCCTGGTTCAACTCCTATGCCAAGAAACATCGAAGGAGCAACACTCACTTTGCAGTCTGAGTGCCCAGAAACCAAGCGTAAGGAAGTGAGTAGCTAAATGTCATTCTGGGTTTTATGCCTCTTGTGGTTTTACTCTTAAAAACTTTGAAAATGTGCTTTCCCAAGATTGTTTTTCATGAGACAGGCAGGAGTTTTGCTTGAGAGGTTTTATGTGATGCAGTGAGCTACCTTTCACTAAATCTGCTCTTGTCAGCCCCAGCTGTGCTGTGTGTGATGGGCAGAACCATGTCCCAGCAGAGCTGCCAGAGCCATCCCTTCTCTTTCTAACACCACCTGCTGTCCTAGGAACCTGCCAGGAGGCACTTTGTGACACTGGATGGCAGGAGGGTGTGGCACTGACACCTTTGTGTCAGCCATGTGTGTCATTTTAGTSATCTTCTGGTTTTCTTCTGGTTGGGTGATGATTTTGTTATTTCAGAGGTAGCTGAAACAATCTGAGCTGTTACTCTGGGTTTGTCCWCATTCTTGAGAAAAGCACATGCAGGTCACAGCTAAGGGCCAGGCCACTTTTGGGAGTTGGAGTACCAAATGTGAAATGCCAAACTTTAAATTACTTGGGAGTGAGTTTTATTGTGTCACAGGGAAACTGAGAAGAAGAGGGAAGCTTTAAGCTGCCATCTGATGTATTTTGAAAACTCAGATCAGCCTGCATGGTTAAAATGGAATTTACTCTTAATTCTGTTTCCTTAATGAATTCTACCTGGATGCATCAATGGTGGGGGCTTGTCCTGGGACTCTTTGGGTGTAAGAGCAAAGGAAAATTGACTGTGACAGCAGCTCAGGGACAGCCTAGTGCTCCTTTGTTGTTGTGCCTGAGTTAGGTGAGAGGTGATGGATGAGTCCAAGTGTCTGTGCYAGTGTCAGTGGTAGCACCACCAAGTATTTGTGCAACCAAGARGGAAAGTGCTGCAGCACTGAGCCCTGGCTGTGACACTGAATGTGTCCATCAACAGAGAACTGTCACCATCGTGTGCTGAGTACTGGGAAACGGGGCTGGAGGTGGGGTCAGCTCTGCAGCTGGGGAACGCCTGGACTGTGTGTTCTGCAAGCATGTTTGAGTCTCTTTCTGTCAGTTATTCACACTAGGATTTGCAGACTGTAGCTGCTTGAAATATTTAACTTTCTCTGTCAGTCATGTGGGTACTTTCTGTCCTCTTTGTGGGACTCTGTTTAGCTCCCAGAGCAGGGAGCTAAACAGAGTCAATGGCTGTGCATGCAATCAAAATGACTTTATTTTTTCAGTGTTGCTTTTTAGAGAAGGCTTGTAACCTGTGGAATTTCCTAATAAAATCCTTTATGTGAATTTATTTTCCATTTCTGGAATTGATTTCCCAGAGCAGGGGGCAGTGATACCATAACATATAAGCAATGGCAGTGAGCTCTGAGCACGTGTGAAACTTCCATCTTMTGAAAAGCCTTTTTGCCTGTTGTTTCAAAAGTCTGACAAGTTGTCTGGAGGTGGGGAAAGGAAAGCTCTAAAGCCCCTGAATATCTGGCTTATCTCTGAAAATCAGCAGCTGAATTCTTTGGTGCTTCCAAAATGTCTGCAGCATCTTTAACACTTGAGATAACTGTTTAAAAGTCTTATATTTTCAGTTCAGTCTTAGACATTTATGAAGCTGAAAAGAGGGTTTTGCACTTCAGTTACCTTTTTTTTTTGTTCTATTATGTCTCTCACTGTAATTCTGTTGGTAAGAGCTATCGTGATTACAGTTTTGTATTTCAAATTCATTAATTCTTTGTTTAGTGATGAGACAGAAAATGTAGCCATTTAGGGGGAATGTTATAAGCTCAGGAGGAGTTAAAGGCAAATGGAGCAGTTACTGTAGACTTTGGACCAGGGTGTGAGGCTCTGCTTCCGCCAGCCCTGTTAGCTGTTGCACAACAAGTTCCCGTTTCTGAGGTAAATGCTGAGTTATGGCTCTTCCAGCATCCCCTGGCAGAGGCAGCAGCTCACTGTCCCTGGGCAAAAGCCACAGCTTTTGGCCTCAAAGCACCTGCTCCCTGTCCTGCCTGTTGGATCCTGCCTTGTTTGTTGTGGCAGCCTGAAGCTCTTGCTGCTGCACCTGTGAGGCTTTCARATTAATCTCTGATTGTTTTGTGTGTAAAAGCAGTGCTTATTTGATGTACTGATGTGAAAAGAGAATTAAATGCTGTGGTGCTTCACAGAAAGGTTTGTTTTGCTCAGAATGTGGTGGTCTGTGGTGTGCTTGGAAGGATTTGTGAAATAAAGATTTGGCCTTTGAGGGAGGGAGAGCACTGAGTTCAGAGTTCAGGCCATTAAACTGATTTGTCTACTGACACCTTCCCTTACACATGGGCAGTGRCAGCTGGGAACCAAACAATATAATATTGTTTATAATATTAATAAATATATAATAAATAATATTAATTACAGWTTAATCTGTAATTAATATTRTCCTTTTTCTTCTAGACCTAAATGTAAACACCAAGAAAGTTTAACAGAACCCACCCATGATTTTCAGGTAGTTCCTGCCTGTGTCACATCCCTTGTGTACCACGGGAAGTATCATGGAGAATATTCTGTAAAGTGTTAATTTCCTGCTGCCTTAACTTGTAACAGGGAGCATTTACTTCAGCACTGACACACAGATTGTACTGGATCTGGTGATTCCTGAGAAGGATGATGTACCCTCCTCATGTAGTAAAATGAGTGTTTTCTGTCAGTGTTACTGCTCTGTGCTCCCCGTGTTGGGGCTGACTCAGCACAACCAAACTTTCTAATTGCACTGTAACCATGCTGTAGTTCTTGGGCATTTATTGGTAGCTTCTGCCTGATTTGAACTGTAAATTAGAGTGAAWTCACTATTTCCTTCTCTGAGAATGCTGAGTGGCTAGCTGAAGACATGAAACAATGAATTCTCTGCTTGCTCTGGCAGGCAGGAGCTGAGCCATGCCCCGGATAGCTGGGCTCCAGCATGTCCAGCAGAGACTGGGGAGCACAAAATGCTTCTCCTTCCTCCTCCTTCCCCAGCTCTCTATACTGARCATGACATCATGTGGTTGGGATATCCCTGCATCAGTCAGGGTCAGCTGTCCTAAACGTGTCCCCTCTCCATTCCCTGTTCCCCCCAAGCCCCTTTCTGGCAGGGCGGAATGAGAAGCACTCAAAAAAATCCATCTCTATATCATCAGCCCTGTATTGTGCACAAATCCAGAACATGGCCCATACATGTGAAGGAAATTAACTTTATCACAGCCAAACCCAGCATATTTCAGTGTTTCTGTGCTCTGTGTGAAGGTCTCTTKTATGTCTCACATGCTTTAATGTTCTTCACATACACAAGTTTTGTAGAGCCAAGGTAAAGGTGAATGTCAGCCTGTTGTGGAGCAACAAGAGACCATGGATGGAGATACACAAAAGATCACTCAGCTTTATAGAATTTTCTTAAAGGGATCCTGCTAGCAGTTTTGTCCCTTAACATGACAGGTTGGAAGTAACCAAGAAACTATTTCTCTTTTGTTATGGAGAACTGTTTAGAACCTGATTTATACCTGGTGTGACTTGCCAAGTCCTCTCTTGGGCTCCTCAGTCACTTTTAGTTGTTGAGGTTTCCAAACTGCAACAGTCAAATGAAAGCCATCAGTCTGGTGGTTAATGGTGCAGATAACTTTATTGAGGTCAGTTAGGTGGTGCATTCCTTCTGCTTCACAAGGGAGGATGAAATTTCATTAGGTGTTACCACTTGCACACTGGAAGCTTCTAAACAATCCCTTGTGCCTGTTGGAGACTGGGGAAGGTACCCAATCTAGTTCCATGTGAAACTGTCCTGGGGATCTTGGTGACAGACAGAGAAATCTGTGATAGCTGTCTTTGGGTGTTCTTGTGACCTGATTTGATCCATTACAGGCACTGTTTCAGTAACCACAGAAGGAAAGAGCAAGACTCAGAAGGCCATTTTGGAATGAAGTGAAGTAATGAATGGAGTTGTGGTTAGACCATGGAAGATGGTAAAAAGTGTATTTCTCTCAAGGTGTTGATGGGAATTCAACACACAGGGCAGTGGTTTGAGTGTTGAGGCAGTGCATTTTCCCTTGTCTCCCTGCTCCACAAATRAGTAACTCTGCTAGAAGCATCAGACTGAAATGCAGGTGCTACACATGGGTGTARCAGACAGGTTTGATGGCCCCTTAGTGTTCTTCTCAACTATTTTATCAGATTTTTAGCTAGAAAAATTTTGTGTTATGTTTTTCCTTTTTCCCCTTCTGTTAGATTCCTGTTCTGCAAGGCCAGTGGCTTTCCCATRTGCCACTCCTTCCTCACAGAGTGCAGCAGAAATGTTGCTGTTGGAGAATTAAATGGCAATAAGTTTTTWGGGGGTTTGGGGTCAAAATCTGTTGCCTTGTCTTTGATGTCTGACTGCAGTTCTACCATGTCTGCTTTCCAGAAATGATTAAAAATGATTAAGCATTTTGTCCTTTAGGTTAAGCGCTACCAGTGCACCTTCGAGGGCTGTCCACGCACCTACAGCACCGCCGGCAACCTGCGCACGCACCAGAAAACCCACCGTGGGGAGTACACCTTTGTCTGCAACCAGGAGGGCTGTGGCAAGGCCTTCCTCACTTCCTACAGCCTCAAAATCCACGTCCGGGTGCACACCAAGGAGAAACCGTTTGAGTGCGATGTGCAGGGCTGTGAGAAGGC
>NW_026623893.1:64603-77414 GCF_030028575.1 Malurus melanocephalus | reverse complement strand
TATACCCACTGCTCCTCTGCAAGTTGCATCCACTTTGTGTTTGAATACARTTGTTTTGCTCCTTCCATGTACAGGTATGAATATAAACCCCTCAAGTGTGGCAATGCTGTCCAGAGAGTAGGATGACAGAACTGTGGTGATGTGCTTAACTTCTTTATATTCCARTAGCACTGAAGGTGGCACATGAACACAAGGGTCTCTCAGACTTGTTGGAGGGCTTTGGAACTGATAGCATCCCTTTCATGAGCTCATTGCCTTTTGCTCGTGGTATCTTAAGCCTTTGATCCTGTCCTGCACATTTGAAGRAATGGCTTGCTTGCCCCAGGCCGGGGTTGTCTTATCCTACCAGTCCTAAGAGGGATTTTTTGGGCATGTTTTTTAGGTTGAAAGCACATCAAAGGCTTCACACAGGGAAAACATTTAACTGTGAATCAGAAGGCTGCAGCAAATACTTCACAACGCACAGTGACCTGAGGAAGCACATTCGAACACACACAGGAGAAAAGCCATTTCGGTGAGTTGCTGGGTGGCAGTTCTGGCTTCTGTGGCTCAGGTAATGGAGTCCCTGTGGCAGAAGGCAGCTGTTACTGCTCTGAATGGAATGGTGTTCTCCTGAGGAATAAGTGAAGGTGGCTGGCTGGCATTGGAGCATGCTTTCGTTGAGCTCCCACAGCTGCCTGTAACAGTGAGTGTGGTGGTTGTCCTAAAAGACAAGAATATTCAAGGTATTTTTTTAAACCTGTGCCATGATGAGTGTCTTTTAAAACACACTGCTGCTCTCTGCTGGGATGCAATATGTATTCCATGAAGGACAATATATATTCCACCTTCATACTTGGCTTTTAAAGTCCTGCTCAGAACCCTGCTGTGGTCTGTGTAGTATGCACAGCAGCTGCTGGCAGTAACCTGATTGCTAACACAGCTTAGCTTTGGGGCTGCTTTTTAGAGTCCTGGGGCTATTGCAAAGCATGATCTAAGGTTGTAGCTATTGCATTGAAGGGGGCTGATGCTGACTCTCCTGTGATGCCTCATTCAGGTGTGAGCATGATGGCTGTGGGAAGGCTTTTGCTGCAAGCCACCACCTCAAAACACATGTTAGAACACATACTGGTAAGTTCTGTGGATTTTTRTTTTCTTTAATTGAGTTTATTCAGTTTATATTAACTCTCAGAATCCTAATATGAATTTATAGTTACATATAATATGGGGGTGACACTGAGCTGAGTGGCTCAGGTGACGTGTGGGGGAGGGGATGGCATCCAGTGCAGGCTGGAGGAGTGTGCCCATGTGAACCTCATGAGTTTAAAAAGGCCAAGTGAAAACTCCTGCACCTGCCTCAGGCCAATCCAAATTTTCCATTTATGCAGATGTATTTATGCTTGGCAGGTCTTGAATTCAATGAAYGTGTTACACAAATGTATCAGTAATGAGGCATAACAATTAAATATTTTGTTGTGTGTCAGTTCCTGTGGTGAAATGGAAACATTCACCTGCAGGACTTCCAGGAATTCTGAATGCATGAAGAGGCATTAAATGTCTTGTTTGTATGAAATACTTCTCCCTCAAGTGCTTTAAARTTGTGTGAATGATAGGATGTTTTAAAGTCTGTTAAATGTGTTTTGTGCTACATCTAGGGGAGAAACCCTTCTTCTGTCCCAGCAATGGTTGTGAGAAGACTTTCAGCACCCAGTACAGTCTCAAGAGTCACATGAAAGGTCATGAGAAGGGACATAGCTATAATGCACTTCCCAATAACAATGTGTCTGAGGTTAGTAGCACTTCTGCCTAATGCTTCTGTGTTAGGCTGATATAAACCATTCCTTGGGGAAGAAATCATTTGGTCTGCAGCTTGTTCTTAAGGTGTAACATTTCAGACTGGGATTTTCAAAGGGAGTTGTAAGTGCTTGTTTTGCCATGTGTGCATGTGGATGATTGTATCCATCAGGGTGATTTCCTTGTGTGTGCTTCAGCTGGAATCAATACTGTGGGATAAACATATGAAGTAAAATAGATATCAACTAAAAATACTAACTGTGAAGGTTTAATATTTTTATTTTCTATAAATTGATTTGTTTGTTCCTGTGCTAATTTAAAATTCTGGGTTATATGACTTTTTGGAAGTATTTTGACAGAGATTTTAAKATTCTTGATAGCTACTAAATATCCTTTACTTGAAAATCTTGCTCCTTTGATTTTAGAACTGAGACCCGGGTCCCATATAAGCAGAGTTGTATGGACTCTTAACTACTAATTTAAAACATTCCTGCCATTATTATTTTAATAKATAATCCAAATTGTTTTTCTTTTTTACAGGATACAAGTCACTCACTTTGTCTGAGTGATTTAAGCCTCATATCAACAGATTCAGAATTGCGGGAGAACTCTAATCCGGTGAGTTATTGTCCTGGAATTGCCTCATCCTTATCTGAGYTTTTATTTTGTCCTCCAAAATGTGCAATGCTTAGTTCAACCTGCTGTTGAAGGCTCTGTATTTGATTTTGCCATAACAGTGTTCTAGCTTTTTGAGAAGTGTTGACTGTGCTTAAATTTTACATAGAGGAAAATTAGATGCTGAGGAGACTGTGTTATTCTTTGTGTTGTGGCGTGGGAGCAGGGTGCAGGTGTTGTATATGTTCTGCTCCTTGAGCAGTGTGGGAGACTAGAAYTGCATTGTGTGGGATACAATCTAAATGGAGCTACTTTTTTGCTGCTCCAGAARAGGTAACTGACAAGCAGCCAGTTATATCTCTTTCTGTTTCTGATGGAGTACTGCAAGAACTAAGGTTTAAACAAAGTGTGAATGCAGAGGAATATATTTTTAACTTCTGAAGAAGTTAGTTATTTCTGTAAGGATTTGCTCATTGTGTTGGTAAATTTGATTATGGGTAATAAAAACGAACTGTAAATTTATAGCATGCAAGTAATACTTGTTGCCATTCCTGATGGTGGCTGGTTTGTTGGAGGAAGGTTTCTGACATGGACACGATGCTTTATTTGGGTTTGTGCAGTTTGGGGAGAGCTGAAATACAACGTTGTCTGATGTCTTCCTCTTTGTTTTCTATTTGGCAGACACATGGACAGGACCTCAGCACAATCTCACCAGCAAGCATCTTTGAGTCTATGTTTCAGAGCCCGGACCACACTGCAAATCAGGATGACTCTCAGCAGACAGGTACCAGTTGTATCTGCACTGCTGTTAAAGAGAACTCTTTGCATGCATGTACTGAATTTGGCATTTCATGCTGAAGCTTAATGCCCAATGTAACTCTAAGAAGCAGAAAGGTCTTTAACTTCAGTGTTGAAATTCATTGGTGTTGGTGTGCATGGTATGCACAGACCGTGTGACACTCAGTGACATGGGAGGTGACCCAGAACACTGTCCTGCAGTGGAGCTCTCAAGCAGCCCACGCCATCCTGTTTTCAGGGTTCTTTCTTGATGTTGCTGCACAAGCTGGCTGATAAAAGGCTTATCAGAGAGAGCTGATGAGGCTGATTTGGCTCAGTGTAGAGCCCAGTGTTACCAACTTCCTGAATTTGCAGTACTTCTGGATTTCACTGTCTGGGGTTGTTTCTGTGTCTGAAGTTAGGAAGGTGGTGATGCTTTACTCGGCAAAAATCCATCAGCTATCTGATAAGTTCCTTGAAAAAGCAGTTTATTCAGACCTGAYGAGAACTGATGAATTTATATTTTTTTCTGTTTCTTTTTCAGCAACTGCCTTGATTGAGGGGTTTAACGGTGACACAGACTCGGTGGCTGCGGTCCCGCCCCCAGCAGGAGACGCAGCGTCGTTGTCCCTCCCCCTGGTTCTGCAGCTCGGCCTGCCTGAGCCGGCGCAGGCAGCTCTGCAAGCCTCRGCAGCACCCGCTGCTCCCTCCTCCATAGCACCCAGCTCACAGCCAGCTGCRTTTGGGAATCCTGCAACTGTTTTACAATCCCCAGAAGTGCCTGTTCCTCACAGCACACAGTTTGCAGCCAGTCACCAAGACTTCCTGCAGCACAGCCAGCCGCCKCCGCAGCCCATGGTGCAGGGACTGTCAGTGGTTGCTGGGGCTCCTGCCCCGACAGCCCCGAGTGCCRCTGAGCCCCTGCCAGCTGTAGTTCAGACTGTGCCTGTTGGTGCAAACCCCGTTTTGACCAGTAACCCCACTATAACCATTACTCCTTCTCCAAGCACCGCCATTCTGCAGTCCAGCATTGTCATGGGAGAGCAGAACCTACAATGGATCTTAAATGGTGCCACCGGTTCCCCGCAAAGCCAAGAACAAATGGTCAGTACATCCAGCATGGCTTTGGAACAGCTTGAACCATTCCTCCTAGAGCTTTTGAGAAGGGAGGGGGTCAAACCTGTAAGATAAACCCCATGATGCAGTGTGGTATAATGCTTGTCATGTTAATGTGCATACACATCACCAGTGTGTGATGGCGCAGCCCCTGGAATAGACAGGGAAGTAAATAGAGCACAGAGAGATCCAGGATGCAGAAAAGTATTGCTTTCTTCTTTCCCCCAGTGGTGGACTTCTGCCAGCAGGTATCAGTGTGGTTTATCCAGGACAGGGCACCACCAGGCCTGAGGATGTACATGGGGCTTAAAATAYTACTTTTAATGCATAGAAGCACAAAAGACTTTGTAAAGGTTGYGTTTAGGCATTTTGTAATCTCTGTCTCTGCCTAGTTTAGACTGATAAAGATAATGGCAAGAGTTTTTCTGAAAAGAAAATGTTTGTGCTTTTCTGGTAAATCTAGATAGCTGAGACTTCAGGAGTTTTCTCTTTGACCATATTGGTGCCACTTTAGGCTCTCAGCTGCACTTGAACACGAGTGAGTGGCTGCAGGTACAGGCAGTGGGAGCACACACAGCAGTGTTTAAGAATTCAGTCATTGAGCTGTCAATACCCACAAACTGAGTTAACCAGCAAGTAATTTGAGGGGATGTTACGCCCAGTCATTAGGACCACTGAAACAATACTTGGAATCCAGTTTTCCTGTGTGTCTCTTTGGAATATGTGTATAGCTGTTTAGAATTTGAACAGTAGAAATTTGATTGGAGTCAATTCACACTTTTTTCTTGTTTGTTTTTTCTTTAAAGCCACAAGTTCCAAAAGTAGTAGAAAAGGTGTTTTTTACCACTGCATTACCAGTAGCTGGTAACACAGGTAAGCGTGACACCGAACTAATTTAACAAAGCTGATTTGTCAYTCCCTGCTGTGAAATTATGTTGTTCCATTGTGTTTTGTCTTTGTTTCACCTTCAGGAAACCCTGTTCAGCAGATTGGTCTCAGCGTTCCTGTCATTATTATAAAGCAGGAGGAGGCCTGCCAGTGCCAGTGTGCCTGCCGAGACTCTGCCAAGGACAAARCCACCACCACCGTTAAGAAGGAATGTTCCTCACCTGATTCAAAAGCTTTGGAGCAGCCAGCTCCCCAGCTGCAGCCTCAGACCTTTCCTTCCTCCTCAGCTCCTCCTTGTGGGCAGAGCAGTCAGATAGTTAACCCTTCAGACTCCCAGACTGAAACATTAAGTGCCATGGATGTATCGGACTTCCTGTCCCTCCAAAGCCCTGAAACCCCGTCTAATATAATTCCAATCGAAGCACTACTACAGGGTGAGGAAGAAATTGGTTTGAATAGCAGCTTCTCTAAGTGAAGATGTTCCAGATTTTTCTTTGCACCTGGAGGGTAAAACCCTTCTCCTTAGAAGCAGAAACTGAAGGATCGATTCATATTCCTTCCTSTTTGGAAGTGTTGTGGCTTATTTCTGCTTCACAGATGTCATCTTAGTCACGTCCCAGGTACATCCACCTTTGAGATTCTATCTAAAAAAAAAAGAAAAGGTAAAAAAAAAAAAAAGCTAAGTTATATATGAACTGTTTTGGCTGCACTGTCTGTCACTTTTGCTTGTCATATGTGAACACAGAAGTTAAGGTTACTCGTGTGCAAAAAGTTTTATAAAGGAAAAGGGGGGTTACTTTGTCTCCAATTGCACATCACTTAYGTTTGGGATTAAGGTACTGGCAGCAAGTGGGTCTTTGTTACAACTTCTTGGGTCTCTAATTTTCTCCTGTCTCTCATGTCTGTACTAACCATGCACTAAAGGGGAGCCCAGGAAAGGAGACTGCTGGGGGAGGAAATGGCATTGCTGTGGGAGAGGATTTATCTGCAGTGTGATTGGAATGCGATTGTCACATCCYGATGAGGAGCTGGTGCCTGGTTTTGCTGTGTACTAATGCTCTTACTAAAGCCTGCAGGAGCTTTGGGGGAGTTTATTTCTGCAGGGCACAAGTACTTTGTGCCCCTGATAGATCTGTTAATTTAATTCCACTAGCACTCAAGTGTGTTGCAGACACTGTGTCACAACATGGAAGCACAGTCAGAGCTGCTGCTGGCTCTGATTCCAGTTTGTTTTCTTGGCCTCTCTGAAGGCTGCAGTGAGTCCCAGGTGTGGTCAGGTTGGTGCCTGCTGCTCTTTTGATTTCTTAGGCTCTGTTCAGCGACAAGTCGTCATCCTAACCCTGGGACTGTTGAATCAGGAGCACGGTGCCTTTGCTGGTTACTCTCATCTTTTGTGAAGAACAACTGTTAAGAAAATTTTCAGAAAGATTCAACATAAACTCAGTTTGAATTCAGTGAGTCTGTCCTTCAGTTGTCCATGAATGCTTCTTTTTTTCCAGAGAGCTGTGTAATTTCTGCCTGACTCTGCCTCCAGCCTACTGCAATGCCAGCTTTTTGTGCACGGGGCTATTTCTTGACTAAAAGATGTTACGCAACAGAGTAGTTTTTCATATCAAACTGAGAGTCTATATTCTAACCTACTCAGGGTAAATCAAATCCAAACCCCCCCTTCCACCAAAAAGCCTGTAATGTTGCAATAAATGCAGTCTCATTCTAAATGGTTTATTTATGCTGCATTATTTTAAAAGATGTAATTTTATAGTTTTTATCCATCTTTCTGGCTTTGGCTGTCAGTCTTCTTGTGTTAAAGGAAAGAATGATTAAATAGTCTTTATTCAGTTTACAGTGTTGTCATTAGTGAGATACAAAGATAATGACTGTAAGCCAATTAGTGGGGAGTGTTCCTGCACTCAATTTAGGAATGCAAACTGTCGTGTGTAGAGATCTTTCACTCTTTGTGTTTGGCCAGAGCTGCTCTCTGTACCTCCAGGGAGGGGAGAACGCTGTGAGTGCAGCCTGGTGATCAGCAGGTGTTTAACTCTCCTGTGACATCCTCAGTGCAGCCTGACCAACACTGAGCCAGTGGCTTCAGTGACCTGTTGTGCTATTCCCTTGAGAATACACTGCCCAGGCACGGCTAGAAAGGGGCTGAAGGGAGCTGGCCTTTCCCTCTTGGACAGTTTGCTTGCAGTCAAATGCAGAAGGGGAAAAACTTGTCCCGTGAGGGCAAACTGTTGTGCCAGGAGTGCTCTCTGCCTGGGACATGCTGTGTGTCTGTGCCAGGGCAGAGTTCACCGTGGCAGTTGCAGGGATGAACTCAAGGGCACGTGCTGCTGGTGTTTCCTCTGGGTGTGTAGTAGGGCTGTTGCAGCAGGGCTGTRAGTCCTGCCAAACAAGGTTTGGCATCCACAAAACAGGTTAACGAAGCATTTCTTTTTTTTGTTCCTGTAATGGCAATCCCTGGAGGGCAGCGAGGTGKTGGCCCCTTTTGCTTTTCTCCTACAAATTCATTTTATGTTGCAGTCAGGTTGCATGGCAGCAGGAACTGATTTGAACACATAAAATAGTCTCAAGCCTGCATGGTTGGGACTGTTCTTGCAGAGGAGAATCTCCTGTCAGCTATTCTGCATAAAGCTCCACTCGGGAGGGGAATGAATGCTGCCTCGAGCTGCGTGGGGGTCCCTCTGTGCCTCTCAAGTGGCCTCAGGCCTCTTCTKTGGCAAAGCTGTGGTGTTTGAGGATGAGTAGGTGGGGTGTGTGCCTGTGGGAGACTGCTGATGCAGGAGTGTGAAGATTCCCCTGGAGTTGTGGGTTTACCTCTGATGGGGGACAGCGTCCCAGATGTGGCCTGCACTGTGACAGCTGGGCAATTTAGCAGCCTCTTCTGAGCCTTTGCAGCCTTCAGGGAGGCTTTTTTACTTTTGCTACTTATGACTTAGTCAACCTAAAACACATTTCTGGTTGGACCAGAACGCATCTTCAGAAACTCTTTTGTGACTGAAATGAGTAGAAGAAACTACCAAAGTCTCTGAACTGGGGAGCTCAGTGTGGAGCTGCAGTGATGGGCAGCAGTGTCCAGGGTCAATCTCTGCTGTTTCTCTTCACAGCTGCTGGGATTTTTTGGTGTGTTCCAGGAAAAGCACTATATCCTGCTGATTCTTTGGTGCTTTGGGTTTGTCATTGCCCTCTTGAACATGCATCAGGCAGGCTGCAATTCAGGTGCAACTGGTTAGAGCTTGTGTTGAGGCAGGAGCATGTGATTCTGTGAGCACACAGGCTGTGCATCCACTGCCTTTTATAGGTGTGCTTTGGTTGTTTATCGTCCATCTGCTTTCCAGAGTGTTTGTGCTGCGTGTGTCTGAGATGTTTTCACATTTACATCATCCTCAGTGCTGTGTGATCAGATATTGTGCTCCAGGGCAGTCTGGGCCATGCTGGGACAGGAGGAGCTCCAAGGGCAGCTGCAGCAGAGCCCTGAGATTCTGCAAGGCCACAGATTTTCCTGTCCTCTCCTTGCTGCCCCAGCATTTAGCATATTCACTATTACATGGTTAATAAAAGGGAGAGTTTCTGCCCTTACAGATCTGGTGAGATGTTGGATTACCAGAAAAGGGCACATTCTGTTAATGTACTGGAGCCTCTGGGAACAGCGTGCCTGCCTCTACAGAGTCTGCATGAAACCCTTTAATTAAATCAGAGAGCAAAACTGCACTGCTCTAGGTCACCTGCTTTGTGCTAGTGGGAGTTTCCTTGGTCACTTGTAGTTTCCAGATGGGTGTAGAAGCTTAAAYTTGTAGAGGGGGTCAAGTTACTGAGTTTGGAATCTCTGGTCACCAAGCAAGAGCCCATACGAGCAGCCTTGGTGTGCAGCTGAAGGCTGGAGAAATTGCTTTTCGTGCTTGTAGGGGGTGGGGGGTGGTGTGTGTAGAAAAATCAGCACTGATTGAATGCTGGTACTGAATTACATGGAACARAGTACGAGTTGGACACTTGTGTAAATGCTGAGTGTGCCCAGGAAGACAAGTTCGCAGAACCTCATACTGGTATCTAAAATGCACTTTAGGTTATTTTATCTTTAACCCAATTGCTGCAATTTCTTTTGTATATACTTTCACAAAGTTTATTTTTGCTCTGAGTAAAAGTTAACAGGGGTGTGCAAAGATGAGCACTTAACTTGGTGCAATACCTGTAGCTAAAGATCCTTGTCCTGTGTGGTGTGTGTGTCTGTCTGACAGAACAGGTGTGGTGGGTGCCCTTCCCCCCTGCCCCAGACAAATTATGCATTGTTAACAAACGTCCAATCTATGCAATTAACCCTCTGAGAGCACTGTGCTTCAGCAGCCTTTTCTCTCACGCTTTCTGGGGGCTGCTTGTCACTCCTGTTGGACATGCTGTGTCCCTTGTGTGTCCTCCTTGCCCTGTCCTCGTTCTGTCACCCATGTGGGAACACAAGTGGCAAGCTGCTCTCAAACAGGCATGTTGCACCTTTGAAATTTGTCTTCAAGATGGTTTCTGATGCCCTGTTACTGCCTTAGTTCTTGGGGATGGCGTGGCCACAGCCATCCACGACATTGTCCTTGATCTGCACCAATGTTGTGACTGTTTCCAGCACTCCCACTCCAAGATAACCTGAGCTCAGAGCTGGAGCCAGCTGAGGGGGAGCTGAGCTGAGAGCAGTCGTCCTTGGAGCTGCTTGGAGATGAGCAGCTGTTGCTGTGTTGGTTCCTGAGCTGAGGCAGTGGGGCAGTGGGGCARGAGCAGACCACATCTGGTGTAACATTCTCGCCTCCATCGCTGGCACAGAACCTCTCTGTGCCTTGGATCCTCCCCATGGAACGAGGGCAGGGTGTTGCCTCTGTGAAATCATTTGAGATCTGTGGGTGAAAAGTTGTTGGCAGGAGTTATCTGAGCTATCTGGGCAGAACTGTTGGAGTCAGTTTGGACTGTAAGGCAAAAAAAAAGAGCATGTCTTTAATAAACCCKATGAATTTCTGACTGCAGAGTTTTTAATTGTATACTATTTTTTCCGTAACATATTTTGGAAGCAATGTCAAGTTTTTATAAATGTTACCTGTAGTCGATACTCATGGACAGGGCTGAACTTTTAACTTTTTTGTGTCTTGTCTCGATACCTATCACATGTTCTAGAAGTTGGATTCTGTGTCTGCACTGAGAAATGCAAATTAAACTGGATATTTATGTGGTAGTGTACATAGTCTGAGTGTGTGTGTTCTTGGAACTAGGTGAAACCCCACACCATGCTGCAGTGGTGTGTAAGCTGGCCAAAATTTGGTTCATTATGCAGCATACACTTTCTCAAATAAATGCAGTTTCTACTTTTTCTTAAAGAAGTTTTTTTTTTTTTTTCACATGACCTTTTCCAGCAGACTCGAGGGTGTGTTTGCAGTGCTGTAGTTGCAGTCGCTGGTGTTCCTGGTTTGTGACTCTCCTGTCCTCCCGCTGCTCGGGCTGACCCTGCTCTGTTCTGCCTCACCCAGCTGGGTGTTGCAAACCCCAGCCTGGCTCCACAGCACAGGCAACTCCTGCAGAGCTGCCTGGGGCCTTGGAGATGGCTGAACTAAACCCCAGTTTCTCAAGAATGTGTGTATKGTAATAAAGGAATTTATTTAACTCTGAAACATGGGAACAAATGTGCTTACATTGAGCAATGTGAAGATGTTAGTTACAGGTACAGTACTTCCAAAGGAAGAGCATCTCCAAAACCCAAAAGAGTAAATATGAATTTGTATTTTTTGAAGAATGTGAAATAATGGTGTTTGCTTAATTGCTCATTTTGTATGAAGTTAATATTGTACTTTGAAATACCTGCAAAGAAGTGGAAATTAACCTTTTTGGAATTGAAAGCAATATTAATACTAATGGAATCCTAATTAAATGCTTATTTAAACATTGTGTTACAATAGTTTTTCTTAAGAGTATTCTGTGGGAGAGGAGTGTGATTATCCTGTCCTGTCCCCTTAGGAAGAGGAATATCCCTGAAAGGCAGTGTTTGCCTTTTCACCCTCTTCCCTCTCCCAGCACTGGTGCTGTGGGRTGTGGGTGGGAGTTGAAACCCAGAACTGGGGCATCTCCCACCCCAGACCTCCAGCCTGGTCCCAKAGYTGGCTCCAGCTCAGGTCCTGTCTCTCTCCAGGGCTGGCTCTGAGCAGGGGCTGGTGAGCAGGGCCCGCAGAACAGCAGAGTTTGTGCCTCTGCAGCCCCTCCAGCGTGGGCTCGGGCTGGTCCTGATCCCAGAGCTGCGGGGAACAATCAGCCTCCGGAACACACAGGGGCTGGGGGCGGCTGTGCCTCCTCCTGAGCAGGCACTGGGGTGGGGAGATACAGACCAAGCGCRTCTTGCTTTATTTAGAAATGTAAATTTAATGCGATTAGGCACCAGGGCAGCGAGACCAAGCGAGGTCCAAGGCCACAGCGGGGGAACCCGGCGGTGCTGCCGTTATCATCCCTGTGTTCCCCCGGCACCGACCGCCGTTCCCGGAGCCCCTCGCTCCTTCCCTCGCTGTCGCCGCTGCCCCCGGGGCTCCTCAGGGCCCCGCACCGCCCTCGGCCGGGCCAGCGCTCAGCGCCGCCCGCAGCGCGTCCATCGCCGCCCTCAGCTCCTCGCAGGCGGCCATGCGGGCCCGCAGGTGCCGCTGCCGGAGCTCCAGCAGCTCCCGCAGCCTCCGCGCATCGTCTGCAACCTGCGGGGACACGGCGGGGACAGCGGTCACGGTCGGTGCCGCGGGTACCCCCGGGCCCCCCGATCCCTGTCGAACCTCCGCTCCCTCCGTTCCCCCCGATCCCTGTCGAACCTCCGCTCCCTCCGCTCACCCCGATCCCTGTCGAACCTCCGCTCCCTCCGTTCCCCCCGGTCCCGTCTGACCCTCCTGCTCCCTCCGTTCCCCCCCTTTCCCCCCCGTTTTCCCCCCGTTTTCCCCCGGTCCCCGCTCCGCACCCGCCGCTCCTCCGCCGCCTCGCTCCGGCCCGCGCGCGTCTCCCGCGCGCCCTGGGTCGCCATGGGAGCGGCGGGATCCGCCCCGCCCCGCCCCGGATGTTCCCTCAGCGCCCGGCGCCGCCAGTGGAGCGGCCCCGCATGGCGCGGGCAGCGCGGGCCCTGGCGCTGGCGCGGGTGGCGGAGGGAGCGGCGGGAGCGGCACCGGGACCGGGTCACGGTAACGCCCGCCTGGTGCTGCTGCCGCTGCCGCCCGGCGGCACGGCCCGGCCCAACCCTCACGGTGCGCACGGAGAGCCAGCGGAGGGCGGCGGAAGGCCCCGGATCGGGCTGGACTCGGCCGCAGCGGAGGGCGGAGGCTCTGGCCGGTGCCCCGCTGACACCCGGTGCCGCACAGGCTGGAGGGAGGCGGTGTCAGCTGCCGCCGGTGCCCTGCGGGCGGGCGGGCTGGTGGCCGTGCCCACGGACACGGTGTACGGCGTGGCCTGCCTGGCCCAGGACTCGGCCGCYGTGCGCAGCATCTACAGCCTGAAGGGAAGGAACGGCGCCAAGCCGCTCGCCATCTGCCTCGGGGACGTGGAGCGGCTCTACAGGTGCGGCTGCCCGGGGATGGATCCCGGTGGGTGCGGTGCCTCCCCTCGCGGAACCGGAGCCCCACGGAGGGGATGGGAGGGCTGTGGTGGAGCTGCC
>NW_026623893.1:11350-64399 GCF_030028575.1 Malurus melanocephalus | reverse complement strand
TGCCACGTCAATGTTCCAGACAAGTTATTGCGGGACCTGCTCCCTGGACCAGTGACTCTGGTCTTGCAGCGTTCAGAAGAGCTCAATAAAGACTTGAATCCATTCACATCGGTAGGTCTTGGCTGCAGGATTGATCTTTGGGGACAGGGGGCTGGTTTTGTGTTGCTGCTGCTGTAATGTTTGTTCTTACCTGTCCCCTGAAGTGGTGCCTGTGCTGTCCTGCTGTCTGTGACTGACCTGGACATGGCCTAACCCAGCACTAAGGCCTGACTTAGTCWTGTGTTATTGCTGGTTCATCAGATGTAGATCTGTCAGTTCTCTAGATCTTCAGCTTTTAAGTCAGGAGAACTTTAGGCAATGCAAAATTAAAACCAGTTGATGTAAAACTCTCCTCTCCTTCCCTACAGCTGGTTGGTGTTCGCATTCCAAACCACCCRTTCATGAGAGACCTGGCACGAGCCTGCTCGGGGCCGCTGGCTTTGACAAGCGCCAAYATCAGCTCCCAGGGCAGCACCCTGACCGTGTTGGTGAGGCTCTTTCATCCCTYGTGGATGTCACTGGGGCAGTTTGGCAGAGCCCCAGGCTCTCTCAGTGAGCTCAGCTTGAGCAATAAACCAAGGATTGCTCTGTTGCTATATTTTTATTTGTTTTAAATGATAGTCACAAACCACTGTCAGGACTGTTACCCGCAGCTGTCTTGCAGGAATTCCAGGAGTTGTGGCCTCAGCTGTCCTTGATCATCGATGGAGGCCCCATAGGAGACATCCAGAGCCCAGAGTGTCGCTTGGGATCGACTGTGGTTGACTTRTCTGTGTCAGGGAAATTCTCCATCATCCGGCCTGGCTGGTGAGTGTACCTGGGGCTTTTCCTTTGCTTTAAATGAAACAAAGCTTTTSAATAGGGGTGGGTCATGCWTTGCTTTGCTTTGCATTGCTCTGCTTTGTTTGCTTTGCTTTGTGTCCCTCCCCAGAGCACTTCCACCTTCCCATTAATATTAACTTAATTACTAGAAAGAATAAAGAAATAAGAAATCCTCAAGAGCTCTCAAATTCCCCTTTCTCACAGCTTCTGTGTGAAACTGTAGTTTCTGGAAGTCATGTTCTTGGTTCTGAGTGCAGTCCTGTGCCTTGCTGATTGCTCCTCCCCAGCAAATGCATTTCAACACTCCAAGTCCCTTTTTCTGATGGCTCTGTTTCTCCCTGCAGTGCACTGACACCCACRGTTGAAATCCTGAAGAAGTATGGCTTGGTAGCAGAATCTTCCTAACCCTTGGGACTAGGAGCTGGTGGAGCTGGGCACTGTGTGCCTGTGCACTCAGGAGTGTGTGATTATGGCCTTGTTTAATAAGGTCGATGGGTTATATCAAGGTAAATAAAAAAAAAGTTTTAAAAAAACCCTAGAAAACCCTTTCTGACCTCTTTGTGTTGCTGTACCTTTCCCAAATGTGTGTTCTGTTATCCTGGTCAGGCTTTGTGAATACAGTGATTATGAAAATTAAACTACCCTACCCTAATGCCCTACCCATTTCTGAGTGCTCATTCCATGCCATCTGCACTTGAAGGAAAGCAAACATGGGATAGAGGGGTTTGGAGCTTTGAGGGTGTTACAGCTGTGGTGTTCTCTGTCTGCTGTTTTCTGTTCTAAACGTGATCAAAGCCTACTACTGAGATGAAACTGTCACTGCTTCTGAAAATTTGCAGTATTCAGATAACCTGGGCCAGAGCTGCTCAGAACAACCTGCTTCCACCTAATGCAGAGAATGAAACAAGCTCTTGKCATGATGATCTTCCTTCATTTAAATGTGGAATTCTCTCTTGATTTTGCTCTGAAGTGGTGATAAGCTGAAGTAAACAGGGAATGGATGAAAGTGTCCACTGGTGTTTATCATTCATGGAAAAGTGAAGTCACTGGGAAGTCAGGAGAGGGTGGGTTGGGCTGTGTAGCCAGGGTGCTGTATCTGAGTGGAATGGCTCTGCTGAGCTCCCTGTGCTGCCCATATGTGCAGTGAGTGGGGTTTGGGCTGGTTTGTTTCCTGCCTGCACCCAGCCCTTGCACAGCTATGCTGGGGTGATTTGTCTGTGTCTTGAGGGCCATGGAGAGGTTTTCTGTTGTTACTGCTCACGAGCAGCTCTCTCAGGCACTGCTAATGGATTGTACTCACACACAGCTGACCCCTGAGTCATCATTGCCTGTCTGGAGTTGCTGTAAAATTCCTGAAGCACCAGGCTGGATCAGTTACTGTCATTTGCAGATTGAGTGCATGAAGGGTCTGTGGCTGCTTCCTCTTTCCTGCATCTCTGTTCTTACCTCGCCTTTCCCAGTCAAGTATCCTGGAGGATGAAGGGGCTGAAGGAATCAGAGGGGACATTTCCTTTTGCTGTGCAGGAGCCCTTGTCCTGCCTGCCTAGGCAGGCACTGCTCTGAGCAGAGGCTCTGGGGTTGTAGATGGTACTGAGTGGGGCACAGTGGTYCCTCTGAGGGCTCTGCTGGGCAGTGGATCTGGGCAGTGGATCTYCACATCCCCCAGTTCACACCAGCAATGAGCAGAGCCAGAACCACTGCCCTGGTGCCCTCACATGGGGGGTGCAAAAGGCTGTTTGGGGGCTCACTGTAACCTCCACCACAGTGAGCAATTTTTCTGTTGGATTCGCACTGTGAGCAGCCCCCACCTTATTYCTCAGCTCATCAGCTATTCATTGATCCTTGCTGGGCTCCTCCAGCTCTCATCCATCACTCTCACACCTGCCATCCACTTTCCAAATGTTTCCTGTTTTCCCAGCCATGTATTTCCCTGCTCAGACAAGCTGATCCTGCAGCATCAATAACCGGGTGCAGMTGTGCCCTGCCCTCTGTGCTGGCACAGGCTCTGCCCCATGCCAGTGGAGCAGCTCAGCCACGGTGGCTGCTTGAACCTTGCAGCCTCCAGGAGCTGCTGCTGTGGCTGCAGGGGCTCTGCTGCAGCAGGTCCTTCTCCCCCTTAGGGGCTCTGAAATGTGCAGGTGGAGCTGGTGCCCTCACAGCCAGGAGGGGCTCATTCCCACTGCTGGGTGGGGAGTGATGGTTCCTCAGGTGAGGCACAGCCCCAAGGAAGGGCAGCCTTTCCTGAACAGGACTGGCTCTGGAGTGTGCTCTGGGATGCCCAGAACCCCATCTTGGTCACAACTGGAGTGGCATTTGTGAGCAGCCTTGGCAGGCAGAAAACTGGAGAAACACGTCACCAACTCAGCTGGTGCCTCTGCTCATGGCAGTGTTCAGTGTCCCTGCRAGTGACAGCTTTATTTGTACCACCACCATCAAGAGGATGAACCACACAACAGGCACGGGTGAAAAGGGCTGCTGCTGTCRTTCCCTTGCAGAAATTGCAGGCACTATAAATCCCTCTTTCCTCTGCCTTCTGGCTGTCTGCAGGGCACTGTGCTGTCAGCGTGATGTGCTCAGCACCAGCTGAAGTGACAAACCTGTGCATCAGCATCAGGGCACTGTCAGCACCTCTGGAACGCACCAGCATGAAGCAAAGCTGGGATTTGTTGCTTACTCAGGTGTCCTTGGTACTTCCCAAACTGGGACCCTGCTGCTACACTGAGTGACTGCAGAGTCCTGTGTGTTGTGAGCGAGGGATGTGGCAGTGGGATCTGAAACATGATGACATGTCTGCTGGGACACAGTGAAAAAACTCGCCAGCCCAGCCAGGACATGGGGATCAGCTTCTGCTAGAGCAGGGAGGTTCCTTGAGAGCTCTGGTAGGTTGGACTATAAACACCCTCATAAATCCACTCACAGGCCAGGGTGACCCTTGTGTTTGCAGCCTTATGGAAATCACGCTGGTGYGAGCACTCAGAGCAGGAGATACATGGTTTGCATTTTAATCAGCACTTGCCCTGCAAACAAAAACACATCTATAGAGCCTCTCTGGCACAGTCAGCTCAAACTCGTGGAGCAATGGTTAAAATGARCAACACCAGGCCAGGCTGCCTGGGCCAGGGCTGGTATTGGAGGTGAATCTGCTTTCCTTTACCATCACTGCAGGRTGAGAGAGATCTGTGATGCTTGCTGCTACTGCCCTCATTCCACTTCCCAATACTATGAAAACCAGACTTGGGCTAATTAAGCTAGAAGCACAAAATTGCAATTTGCAGCTGATGAAGTCTTTCAAACGATATTTATGTTAATCTTCTGATTGATTTTCTTGTAATGCCTTGACTAGGAGATAATCTGCTGCATGGGGAGATGCTTCCAGATGGAGCCCAGCCCACCCTGCCAGATGCTCAGTGAGGGTTTCTCAGCCCACAGCCAGGAAAGATGATCTTGTCTGTCTGGGCCAGGCCTGAATGCAGAGGGAATGCTGAGGTCCAGTTGTTGGTTTTGCTGCAGAGTGAGTCCATCTGTGTCAGGACAGGGCTGTCAAACAGTGCTTGGGAAGGGACACACACTGGAAAACCAATTCTTGGCTGGGGTGGTTCTGTCTCTCCTGCACCTCCCAGCCACTGCTTTGCTGTCACACGAGGAGGCTGCTGTGAAATGCTCCTTTGAGTTTATCCTTGCAGACATAACGGTCTRTTGCAAAAACCCAGTTTCCTTCTGCACACTGCCCTTGCATATCCACTTGGATTGTCCTCCAGCCCTTCTTCCAGCTCCAGTGTTGGCAGAGTGCCTGGCAGATTTGCACAGGATACTGATTTAAGGAATTAATCTGTAGAAGYGTAGATGATAGAGACAGAAGGGACCTTAAGGCCATCAGCATCCCCTCTTCCAGGTTACCCCAGGTACATTTGTAAGATTTGCTCTCAGCTCCCTTTTCTGGAGGAAGTTCTGCCTGGCTGCTCTTCTTCCTATTTTCCAGTTTCTCAAAAAAGTATTTCTTTGGACTGGAATTTTTCAGGGGTTTAAAGGTAACATGGTCTGCGTTCACCCACCTCTTCTCCATTTTTTCCCTTTTTCAGAATGGCTGTGGTTTCCATGTGTTGGGGATGGCTGCAGGGAGTCCCTGGGGTGGGGGTTCAAGGCAGCCCAGGTTGAGGTGGGGAAGTGCTGGGGTGCCATAGGATGTCACTGCTGCCAGAGCCATGAACAGCCCCTGCGTGCAGGGAGGACAGCTCCAGAGGTCAAGGGCTTTTAACTGTGGAATTGTTAAATTAACTATTAATTTAATTTTGATTAAGTTAGACCCTCTTTTTTTTTTTTTTTTTTTTTTTTTTTTTTTTTTTTTTTTTTAATTTTACCAGCAAATGATTCTCTGCATAATTAATGCTGGCTGAGACTGCTGATTCACWTGCTGCTKCGTAACAGAGCATTCASTTGCAGTCCAAACTGTGCTGGGCTCCAGGAGCAGTCCTGTAGGAAAGCCACACATGGCCCTGGGGAGCATTTTCGTCCCCAGGACAAGGAAAGCACTGGATCAGATCCTCCCTTGCAATGAAATATTCATTTTTATTGATGAGCCCACTCTGCCTGGGGTCTGGGGTGATGCTCCCCACTAACTCTGCCCACAGGAGCTGGGAATGGCCTGGCTGCAGCTCTGTCAAGTGCAAGTTCTTCATTACTCCATGATGCAGGCTGTCATCAGCCACAGCTTGATTAGATGAGATTTCTGAGGAATGAAGAGTTCCCAAGCTTGTGGCAGTTACCAGCCCAATGCAGGCAGAGGAGAATTTTCAGGTTTTTCTCCWTGGTGTATAATTGTATCCTCTAAACACCCTTCAAACACTGACAAGKCTTCCCAAGGTGTGGAGAGAGCACTTCCCTGCCTCCAGGAGTCTGAAGGCAAAAGAAATTATGAGTTCACAGGGATTTGGGGTTTTAATAATAAAACATCATCTTTTAAAACCTGCAGTGTGAGTGGCACAGTTGGTTTCATTATCCTGAGCTTGTTTGGCCAAAATCCTTTGCTGATTAGCAGCCATCCATTGCCCTGTGCTGTGTGCAGCTTTGGGGAGATGAGTGGTGGGGCAGGGATGAGRGATGGAGCAGGGATGGAGCAGGGATRGAGGYTGGACTGGGATGAGCTGTGCCCAGGACAAGCTGCTGTTAATTCCTTTGCATCTTAAARCTCTTTGAARATGWAAGCATGGCACAGTGCTGCATAGTCTTATCTCTGGCAGRGTCTGTCACCTGCAGATGTTTCTGGCATATTCAAGAGCATGGCAAAGGCTCATCCCTGCTGGGACTGAGTTCCTGGAGTGTGTCCCCTCYCCATATGGTGCTTTTCCAGTTGTCAGAGCAGTTGTGTGTGGTGAGAGGCACCATCAAGGTACTGCTGGAGCTGGGAACAGGCTGGTCCTTKCTGGTGAGAAGAGCATTCAGTGCAGAGTTTGCTCTACTCGTGCCCTCTGTGGTTAACACTCTGCAAATAACTTCTTGGCAAAGATTCCAATTAGGCCAGGACATCTCCCTGTAATCTGGATCCCTGTTGTGCTGTCAAACTCAATTCAAATTTAATTTGCTGAAGGTGTGTATCAGGCAGCTTTTTTCCTTAGCACAAAACWGAGGGGAAGATATCATTGATTGAAAAAATAATACAAGTTCATATTCTTCTTACCTTAAGGATGGAAAAGAGATGCCAGAAAACTTGGCCAAATTTACATTTTAATGGGAAATGTTCTGACTGCCTGCTCCGACAAACACAAATTGCTATCCAGATGGGACCCTCACTTTGTACCAAAGTGCAGGGAATTAAATCCAGCAGTCTCTGATGAGATGAAAGGGATATCTGGAGCCTCAACCCCCACACCAGCCAGTGGCAAGGACAAGGTTGTCCTGTTGAGACTGGGGGCACAGGCAGCTGCTGGGACTGATGGACACTGCTCCAGGCTCCAGGGGCTGCAGGTGTCATTCTGGGGGGTGGGGGGCTGTTTGCTATGTTACCTTGAAAGGCCAGTTTTTAATAATGACACAGACACGGTTACAGGGATAAAAAGGGTTTTACCTCGGKATTTGGGATCCCAGGTGCACAACTTGATGGCAGAATGCACACCGTGTACAGCACGGGTACAAGTTTTATAGGTTTCAGGAATTAGCATATCTATCTAGGATTCTCTAATAAGAAACTTCACAAATGCAGTAATGTCCCCATATTCTAATGAATCCTTCCCCTGGATGAGGTCAGAGCCCAGTTTACACAAGATGTTCCAGACAGAAGGCTTCACCCAAGGCTGGAGCTCAGGTTTAAGATGGCACAGGGCACACTGAGCCCTTCCTCAGGATGTTTGGTCTCTCTGCCCTGCAGAACTCCTAAACTAAGCTGGAATATCAGGATACAGGAATGACAAGCATGTGGGCTAAGGGGTACAGAAGGAGGTACATAGAGGGTACAGCAAATGTAAAAAGAAAAACCAAAAATCATCAGGCATCAGCTATGTGTTTCAAACCCTGGGTGACTGTGCCCCTGCCCCTGCTGTGTACCCCAGCACATTTTGGGGGTGCTGACAGAGGGAGGGCTGGCTCAGAGGGCTCTGTCCTCATTTCTGTGTGGCTCAGAGGGTCTCCTCTGCAGTAACTGCCCCAGCACAAGCACCATTTCAGCCATTCCTGTTGGCAGCTGCAGTGGGAGCCCCTGAGTGCYCATGCCCAAGGCAGTTCTGCTCTCCAGGGTCTCTGCCCTCTTGTCTGCTCCTCATCACAGCAGCTCAGGCTCCAGCAGCCTCTCTGCAGTGCCAGCTCAGTGTCTCAGGCTCCCATGCAGCCACAAAAGCTGTGCCCAGGAGAAGCTGCTGTTAATTCCTTTGAATTTTAAAGCCCTTTGAAGATGAAAGCATGGCACAGTGCTGCATAGTCTTATCTCTGGCAGGGTCTGYCACCTGCAGATGTTTCTGGCATATTCAAGAGTATGGCAAAGGCTCATCCCTGCTGGGACTGAGTTCCTGGAGTGTGTCCCCTCCCCATATGGTGCTTTTCCAGTTGTCAGAGCAGTTGTGTGTGCTGGAGAGGATGTAAATTCAGTGTCCTATGGCAAAGGCATTACTCAGACAAGGAGACAACATGCTTATTGGGGATGCTTTCAATCCAATAAAATAAGCAAAATCTTYCCTGTTAGAGGCTCAATCAGAGCAGATGTGCTGGCACCCACAAGGCTGCTTCCCTGGGGGAAAGACTGTCACTGTCTGGAAAGCAAGACAGTGATAAATCATAGGTGACCTTCAGTAATTTGTTACTGCCTTGTGCAGAACGCTGCTGCTCCTCTGGGCCAGTCCTGGGCATCTGCCTGGGATGACAATAATTCCAATCTTTACTATCATAATGGGTTTGTCATGGGTTAGATAATGACAAAAAGCTGCAGATGCAGGAGAACACAGATGTGCARCTGCTGGCAGCAGAGCAGAGGTGGACCAGTGGCAGGTACTGGCAGTGTTTTCTGCTGTGGGGAGAGCCCTGCTGGGGCTGCAGGTGGGGCAGGGTGGTTCAGAGGTTCTGGTGCCTCTTGTGCTGGGACAGAGGTGATTTCTCACATTACAGATTGCCAGACATCACCAGCTCAGTCCTTCCTCACACTCTGTTGGTAGCAGCAGAACGAACTCTGTTAGTGGAGCAGCAGGAGCAGCACGGGGCACTCATGATGAGTGTAGAATGGCAGATGTTCTGGTAAAGAACATCTCAATGGTAAAGCTGGGAATTTGGGTTTCACAGTGATGTGCTGAACTCCTGCCCAAATGTGGAGCCACATTTGAGGGAGATGGGTGGGTGCTGTGGAGCTTGTTGGTCACACACAGGAACTGTTGGGGTGAAGCTGTGGACTGGAGCTGCATTACAGGGTCATGGTGGAGGAGAAGATGTTGGACTCTTCAAAAACATCAGTGGGCATCTAGTTGGATCCAAATTACAGGTTTCAGTGCCATGATGGAGGAGAAGGTGTTGGACTCTTCGAAAACATCAGTGGGCACCTGGTTGGATCCAAATTACAGGTTTCAGTGCTTCCCCTTCGATAAGCAGTCTTGCACTGTTCTCCCTGGCAGCAGCATGCTCTGCACTGAAATACAGGGAGGGCTGGGACCCCCTGGCCATGCTGGTGTGAGCTGCCAGGGGTGCTCATGGGGTTCTTGAAAACCACACCAGCATTTAAGAGAATTCTGGGCACTCCCTGCAGTGACTCAGGGCAGGCCCAGAAGCAGGTGCCTGAGTTTAACCAGCTTGAATGTGACAAGGATACTGTGGGCTTGGCTGGAGTGAGTGTTATTCCCTCCCAAAAAAAATCACAGGGAGACAAAACACCTCCTAAAAYCAAAACTTCCCATGGTGCTTCAATTGTGAAGGGAAATTTATGTTTTGATTTTGGAAATCAATGGCAATTCACAAATTAGTCTCCTGTGCTGCCACAGGTCATCTGTCAGCGTTGGTCTCTGCTTGACAGGAGCCATTACGGGTTTCATTTGGTTGTTTGTTCGATAGCAGTGGTTTGTTCAGCTGCTCTTCAGGTCAGCACGGTAATGACAAATTACAGACTCATGGGCTTTTTTACCAAACAGTKTTAGAAAATGCAGCTGGATGACATCATCCCAGTGCCACTGAGCACACCTGTAAGAGACCGTACGGAAGTCCCTCATCTGTCTCACGATCATCTAGATATTCAGAGACTGAACACCCCAAAAACCCCAAGGGGGGGAAGGGGGACTTTTGCTCAAAGGGGTCCAGGCCAGTTCAAGGTGGGATGTCTGCCAAGTGGAGGTGCCCAGGCTGCTGAACAAGGTGTAAGCTATGGATGGCTGCACTGTTGTTACTGCGAAGGCGAAGGAGAACTGCATGCTCTGTGCTGTACACCTTACAAAATAATGGACATTCTTTCCCCACCTCTGGGCCATTTTTCCTCTGCTTTGGAACCCCTTGGCCTGAACACCCTGATGAGATCTCCCCAACAGACTTAGATGAATCCATAGAATCCAGACCTCGAGGACTTTGTCTGAGCCGTTGGTAGCTATAACCCCACGCTCTCTCTCTCATTTTCTCTCTTTTCCTCCCTCTCACCCTCTTCTATCACATAAATCCAATAAAATTGTTCATGATTTTGAATACATATTTGCCCCTTCGTTTCTTTTGCACTCTGAGATTCGGTTAACGAACCACAATTTCTGCTTGAGTTGTGGATCGTGACAACACCTGCACCAACAGCTGGGATGAAGCAGTGCTGAGGAGGGCTCGTCCCCAAACATGTGAGCACCAGGAGAGTCTGGTGTGGGGCTGGAGCTCCAGAGAAGTGGCTCAGACACTTCTGCCCCTGTGTCCCTTCATTTTCCCCAGATTGTTTATCCTTGTGCCCACTGACAGTCTGGAGGGAGCAGAACAATTCAGGATCACTGCTGCTCCCCTGCTCTGCCCCATCTGTGTTGGGATCCTGCCTGTGCTGGGGTCACCTTTGCTGGTGATTCTTTAAGTGACCTTAAAACTGCCCTTCATGACACTGTCACAATGTGCCAGAGGTGCTGGGTGTGGTGGGATGCACTGAGTGCCCTTGTGCAGCAATTTTGGGGGATGGAGCAGCATTCAGAGCTCATGGGGACACACAGGGGGTCCCAAGCTGGGGTGGGTGTCCCTCAAGGAAGGGTCTGTGATCSTGGCACTGGAATTGTTCCAGACCCACTGGGGCTCTTTGCCAGCACCAGGCCTGTGCTATTATGGGCAAATTACCTGTGGAATGCTTTTTTAATCCTGAGAGAAATAACTTGATTAGTAATTATTGGTGCAGAACACTTGGGAAGTCACTGCTGAGGGCGAAGATGGGCTGTTTCACTGGAGCTGCCTGTCAGTTTTGTCACCTAATTATAAGACTRTTCCGTGCCAAGACTCTGGACAGACAGAGGAAAAAAACCCTCAGTATAATTGTATTGGTCATATTTTATAGCCACTAATTACTTGCTTTGCAATTAGCATTTCTCTGGCTGGCTGGGGAGCTGTCACAGCCCTGGCTCAGACACAGAGCTCGCTGCTTCCATGGCACCAGGAGCTTCCAGAGCTGCCAGRGACAGGGATCAGCCCCACAGAACAGGGAAAGGGGACTGCCTGTCACTGGGGTGCAGCTGAGGGACAAATCTGGGACAAAGTGCTGGGTCTGGGGTTGATGGTTCCACCTGAGCTCAGCGTGATCATAAATCAAAATCCTGACGTGAACTTTAGCTGCATCCATAAATTCTTCATTTATCATTATTAAAGATACGTCAGCATTCAAATTCTGATTTATAGCTGGAAATTTACATTGTGTATTGTCTCTGATACAGCAAATATTCTTGTTCAAAGCCCATCATGTGTTTTTTTTATTAGGAATTAATGACTCATAAAACAGAGCCAGAATAGGCTGTTGGTGTGAATGAAGGGAAGGCTGTGGATGTTGGGGTTTCCCTCCTGAGGAATTATGAAGGGACCCCAATAATTGGGTCAATCCATGCTCTGAGCAGTCCTGGGCTGTGTGTCATGGTCCTCCTGGCCCTCTGTGGGATTTGGGGGCTCGGCTGTGCCAGCCCTGTCAGGCTGCACCACCAGCTACTCCACTCTTAAATCTTACAATACATATGTTAAACCTCTGGTTCTCTCTGCACTGGCAAATCTTCAAAATCCTTCACCTCCAGGAAAGACTATCTGCTGCTGCAGCACCATGGAAACAGCTTTCAGCAAGAGAAAACTTYAGCATTTCARTTCACCCCAATTCCACAAGTTTAGTAATTTACTGTGCCTTTCGCAAGTTTTTTCTCTAAGTCTCTGTATGGCTGGTGTTTGTTTGGGAAGTTTTAGGGATTTTGCATTTGTGCAAGGGTCTCAGAGTTGTCATGATATGGTAACAGAACTTGTCCAGTCTGAAACCACCCTGGGCTAATGTGCTGTGCTGACACTCTTCCATAAACACATCAAGAAGTAAACTAAAACTCTTCTAACAACTAAATTAAGTGGATCAAAGATAAATCAGAAGTTAAATGCATTTGCTGATGCTGGATGCCAGTGTGGCACTACTGGTGGACAATGGGGCTGATGTGGCAGCAGGARCTGCAGCCTGGCATGTTGTCCTGGGAATCAGAGGAGAAATGGTTTCAAGAGGGGTTTTACTGAATTGTTTGCCCATTTGTTGCTCCCTTTTGGCTTTGCAGAGGAAGYTTTGCCTCCCAGTGCCTGATTTGTGGGACCTTTCCTCACTCTCTGGGACAAACTTGTATTTTGACTAAAGCATTACAGAGGGACACAGTGTGATAGGATGTGCAAYGTTATCTCTAAGAAGCAATTATACTTCATAATGTGAATTAATTAAAACTTTACACTTTAACCAAGTATCTAATTACAGACCTTTTAACTTAATAAAGATAGAGTGTGGGAAGGGATAATATAAATGGTAATTACTGAGTTAAACGGAATGTAATGTGCATCCAGGGCTCACCCGGGACATCTCAGTCAATACTCAATTACTTCACTGCTCTCTGAAGTCTGTGGCACATGGAGGCTCACATTTCCCTCCTGTGGCATCACCAGTACTGTGATGTGATGTGCCCATGGCCGGGGCTGGTGGGTGAGCCATGCCAGGGCCAGAGAAGGTGTCTCTTGAGGCTGCTGTGCCATTGCAGACAGCTCCCAGTCCATGCCTGACCAGAGAAGGTGTCTCTTGAGGCTGATGTGCCATGCAGACAGCTCTCAGTCCATGCCAGGCCAGAGAAGGTGTCTCTTGAGGCTGATGTGCCATGCAGACAGCTCTCAGTCCATGCCAGGGCCAGAGAAGGTGTCTCTTGAGGCTGGTGTGCCATGCAGACAGCTCTCAGTCCATGCCAGGGCCAGAGAAGGTGTCTCTTGAGGCTGCTGTGCCATTGCAGACAGCTCTCAGTCCATGCCAGGCCAGAGAAGGTGTCTCTTGAGGCTGCTGTGCCATGCAGACAGCTCTCAGTCCATGCCTGACCAGCCCACCTTGACCCAGCCACCCAGCCCGTGGCACGTGCTGCTGCTCCAGCTCTGCCCAGCTCTTTGCTGTGGCTCTGAATGGTGCTGGACTCCAGCCATGGACTTTTCTGCTTCCCAGCCTCCAGAACTCCTTGAGGTTTCTGACATTGCTCTGTGGTGTGGGTCTGTGCCACTGGCAGAGCCTCCAGCCCYRTGCAGCCTTGCCCTGCCGAGACCCYGRGCTTCTTRATTGAGCATCATTCCTGGCATTGCACAGCCCTTACAGTAACACAGAGGAGAAATTCATTTAGCAAGACTTAAGGTCAGATTCTGAGAGTTAACACTTAYGAGGTCAGGAGCAGAGAATTACAGCAGGAAACAAAACACAGACTGCAGTCCTACACCAAGTGCAGGCTGCTCCCTCGGCTCTGGTCACGGTGCTGCAGGGCTCCAGCAGCATGCAGCTCCATGTTAGTTGTATTTAGTTACATTATATTGTTAGTTATATTATATTGTTAGTTATATTATATTGTTAGTTATATTATATTGTTAGTTATATTTAGTTATATTATATTGTTAGTTATATTTGAGGCCAGCAAAAACAGAGGCAATGCTCCTCATGCCTTCCTGTCTGAAGGGAACGGATGGGAAGCCATCCCATACCAAGTGCCACATTCCCTTCTGGGGATGTCTGGTAAAGTAAACCTTTCTGCAGGCAGAGGGTAGCCCTGGAGAGCTGTCAGAACTGACCACAGCCATCCTGGCATTGCAACAACAGCCTGACAGCTGATGTGAGCTTAATGACTGGATGTGAATGTACTGACTGGCAGGCATTGGGACCTGCTGGCTGGGGAACTGGTACTTGACACAAAGCCAGAGGTATCTGGCTGGAAAATTCCGGCTTGCTTGGGAAAGGTCACTGTGATGCTTCAACACTTGAGCTAGCTGGATTATGAACAGCTCCAAAAACGCAGCAATAAATGAAAAGTGGGATAAGATGTCCTGTGGGTTCCTCGGCAGGTGATGTGGACAGGCCAGCTGATGTGCACTGTGGTGAGGCTGGCACTGGGAGAGGGAGAGCAGCACCCAAACTGCACCCGTGGCAGGCACAGGTGAGACAAACTGCTCGCCAAAACTCAGTGAGATGAGGTGAGGGTGAGGAAGGGCTGGGTAAGGATGGCAGCTGTGGGCAGCTTGAGGACCTGTGGGCTTGCTGTGGTGAGAGCATGGCCGTGGCTGGCAGAGGTGCTGGAGGGACTGTGGCAGGAGACACCCTCTGGTTGGCTGCTGATAAAGGGGGGACAGGTCCTGTGACCCCCAGTCCTGCAGCAGAAAGGAGGACTGCCTCCTCCCCTTTAAAGGCAAAATGCTAATTCCTGWCTGAGCAAGAAGAGTCTCAAATTGTATATCAGCCCCTTTGTGTGTGTGCTGCAGGCAGCACCTCTGCAAAGGGTTTGAAAAGGGATGAAAACACCCTGCTAAGAACAGAGGCTGGTGAAGTACCTGAGTACAGTGAAGGCTGGCAGCTGCTCCAGGCAGTGTCTCAAAGCCTGGGGTGCCATCAAGGGTCCCCAAGCATCTGCATGGGAAGGGTTTCTTCAGAATTACAARCAGTGGCATCCTGTGTCCTCTTTGGTCCAAGCTGATGTTTGCTGAAGGATACTGGAAGAATTAGTAGAGCTAYTTCTCTTTAATCCTTTCCCAAGTGACAGCAAGATCAAACTAAAAGGTGGGAGATTGTGTTCTGCTGTTTTAGTCAAGAGCCCAGTGGTGTTAACAAAGGCTTTTATCATTAAGGGGGATGTTTGATTTAGAGAAAGAAATATCCAAGGTAACAAAGCTGGATGAATTAAAAGCTGATGAATATAAAAAGTGTTATAGCCCCACAAATTATTCAGTGAACTTGTCTGGGCTAARCCACTCCTCTTTGAGGCCAGTGACACTGCCAGCCAGTGCTGTCCTTTCCTCTGGGTCTGTTCTGTTCTTGGTTGCTGRATTTGCCCTTTCTAGGAAAGAGGTTTTAGGGGCAGGCAGTTGGTGGCTTTTGGCAGGGATGCAGCACTGTGTGGCTGTTGGAGGGTTCAAAGAGGCAGGAGACCATTTCTCGCTGTTTGTGGTTTGACTTTTATTTGATGAGTCAAGGGATATAAATAAATGGACTGTGTTTGCAAGGGTGATGYTTCTGCATCTCTGACTGGCATGAATAAGGGCTGGAGGGAGGAGGGGAATAGTGGGTAAGGACATTTCTGAGAATCTTCTTCAGCCTTTGCCCTCCTTTCCTGGCAATATCAGCAAGCTCTCCAGCACCGCTGCTCTCTAATCRAATCAGACCTAGGGAAACAGGATTTGCTGCAGTGTCTGACCACTTAGATACCCACCAGCAGAGTAAATACCAGACGTGTTCTGTGAGAATGGCCAAAAGCTATCCCAGYCCCTGTTAATGCAGAGACAAGGTCTCTGGAACCTGGACCTCTTCCTGCTTTGGGCTTGTGCTCCAAATTCCACCACTGCTGGCTTTCAGCAAGACTCTGCAGGTGGGTTCATCAGTACAGAGGAGGATTTGTACATCGGGAGCTCAGACCAGGGGTTGTGCAGCCCCTTACT
The DNA here is from genome assembly GCF_030028575.1 of Malurus melanocephalus. NCBI lineage: Eukaryota > Metazoa > Chordata > Aves > Passeriformes > Maluridae > Malurus > Malurus melanocephalus. Next base: position 48,961 of record NW_026623893.1, on the reverse strand, counting down.
TGTCATGAGCATTTATGGATGTATTCCAAAGTGTTTTCCTTTAAGATTCTTGATTAGTAGATAAAAGGCCATTTCTTCTTTCAAAGGAGTCTCTGATGCTAATGGTCTTCCTCCAATCAGATGAAGGTGTTTTGGCCCATTTTACCCTAATGGAGGATGATAGAGAAACATCTGGTTCACAGCTGGCTCCTCGCACTCTCACTGTGCTGTGCTGCTGACATTGAGACACTGCCTGCAAATTAAAAAAAAAAAAAAAGGCTGGAGGAGTTCACCCCTCCTTTCACAGGGGCTTCAGTGCTCGCTCCTTCTGGCCTCTTCTGCAGGTACATTCTAGAACCATCCCAAGAAACACAGAGAGTAGGGGAAAGGCTGTGCTGGGGCTGTGCTCACCCCACAGAGCTCCTGGGGCAGCCGGTGCTGCAGTGACTGCCCTCCCTTCCTGCAGTGACTGCCCTCCCTTCCTGCAGTGGGAGCTGTGCTGCCCTCCCTGCCTGGTCCTGCCTCACCCTGCCCACCCTGCCTGGTCCTGCCTCTCCCTGCCTGGTCCTGCCTCACCCTGCCCTCCCTGCCTGGTCCTGCCTCACCCTGCCCTNCCCTGCCCTCCCTGCCTGGTCCTGCCTCTCCCTGCCTGGTCCTGCCTCTCCCTGCCCTCCCTGCCTGGTCCTGCCTCACCCTGCCCTCCCTGCCTGGTCCTGCCTCTCCCTGCCCTCCCTGCCAGCCTCTGCCACGTCCAAGGGCAAAGCAAAGCGCTGGAGTCTGCTGGATAATCAGAGCTATTAGATGCACTCGTGTGTGCAAGAGGGTGTGAAATGCAGATGGATGGAGAACTCTGGGGAGCAGGAGAGAACAAGTGGGGACGTGCCCATGTGTCCACTGAGGCCAGGACAGAGCACAGGCTGTGGTTGCTGAGCTCCTGGTGTCTCTGAGCTCTACWCAGCCATGGGCATCTCTGACTGGCACAGAACAACTCCACAAGCTGTGGTTAGTCCTATTGTATTAACAAGGCATCACTTCTGCATTTTAAGTGTGTGCTCCTTGATATTGCCCTGCCTCTAAATGATCCKGGAAATGTATTGTCTACTTAACTACTTTTTAATTAAAAGTCAGGGATATTAGAAAAGAGAAATCAATTCTTGTCACAATTAAGACTCGGTTTGAACATTTGCAGCATGTTTCAGTGAAGGATCCTCTCTGGGCTTATTGATCTGTATTGTCATAATGTCTAGGTTGTTGCCATGGCTCAGACGGTCTTAAATGAATATTTCGCCTGAATTATGTATGTTATCTGGCAGGCAGGGGAGGCTGCCTGCTGCCACTCAGAGCCTGCAGGRCTCCCCGAGCCCCTGTGCCTGCCTGGGCTGGRATGAGCACCTTGTCTCTGACAGTGTCAGGCTGCTCTGTGAGTGTGATGATTGTGACAAGGCCCTGGTGACCATTGGGGCAAGTCGAATCTGCAGCTCCAGGAACTGTCTCAAAGCCTGGAAGCAGCCACGGGGCAGCTGGTGGCACCAGCTGAGCAGGAATTGGCATGGGGCAGTGCCCACAGAGCATCCTGCACCTGGCACAATGCACAATGCTGTGTCTCCCTGCTAACAGGAGCTGGGGCAGGAGCAGGAGGCAAGGCTAGCACAGAGGCTGAAGCCTTCCCCACATGGGGCTGTGCCTCCCCCTTCTCTGTCTCCTTCTCCTTCTCTCTTTCCCTCTTTTCCTCTCTCTGTCCCTCTACTGAGAGGGGCTGGTGGGAGGTCTCCAGTGCTCTCCACTGTGGGAGTGAATTTCCTGTCACTCAAAATCTAATATGATGAAGGAYCTTTTTAAAGGTAGAAGATGTCCCATTTATGGTTTTCCTGCTTTTTAAAAGTTCTTGAAAACTAGGGGTCTTGGAGGAAAGAAGGTTGATTTCTCATGGTTTTTCTTGTACCCTGGGGCARAAAGTAAATTCAAAGGGGCCCTGCCATGAAAGGTCAGAGTCTGCTGTTGTGGCTGAGAATGAGATCTCTCAGAGATAAATAAAAACACTTGGATTTTGAGTAGATCACCACAGAGGATCTACTGGTTTAACCCAAGATTTGAATCAGGAAGAAGGGAGGGCACATGCTAAACCTTGTAGAAGCAAAAGTGGCAGTAGTAATGCTGCAGCCCCCATTACATTGGTGCCAGGGCTGTTCCCTCCTGCCTGGTGGTGCCTGGCACATCCARCACCTCCCCACAGTTTGTGCAGAGCCTCTGAACATCACCAATKTACCTTTCACATCATCAGTGCTCCTTTACATGCAGTGGCACATCAGCATCAGCTCCYGCAGCCGTGCTCCCTTCTTCCTCTGCTCCCCCCAAACTGGGGGGATGGGGAAAGAGAACCCTGATGGCCTCGACAACATTCCWTGTTAACCAGTGGCCATGGTTTCCAAGCCTGCAGCCCACAGGATCCCATTTACTTTGTGATAAGTAGGATTCACATAATAACTTCTGGCTCTTATTAATGCTTTTAATCTGTGGACCTCAGAAAGAGATGAGCCAGAGAAAACCAGGACAGAGATGCTCAGAAAAAAAAGAAAAGAAGCAGAGAAAAGTGAGTAGGATGAACTCTTTACCTCTCTATCCCATTAGCACATTTGCCATGGATTGCAAAATCCTGTTAGGCGCAGGCAGCCTGCAGATCTTGAGGCAGTGAAGAGCCTGTGATRTTGGAGGTGGCTTTAGCTCTGCAGTGGTGCCAGGGCTCTCCCTGCATGCTGGCTGCCCCTCAGGGTATTGGGGAGGGCTCCAGCACAGCTTGCCCCTGGCTCCAGGTGCCTCCCCCTCACTGGRACTCCCCAGCTGCAATATTTGTTGCTCTCAGTTTTGGGTTCAGTGACCCTCAGGCTCTGTGTTCATGCCTTTGCTGTGTGACTAATTGGAGAAGTGTCTAATCCTGTCCTCCACCGATGTCACCGTTAYGCAGCCTGTGATTAAACGTGCTGTCAGCTGCTGCTGTTTACAGATAATAATGCTGCTTTCTCTCATTCTTACATTATCAGACTCATTAGGGAAGGTTTATGGATAAATTAGTCAGTCTGGGGTGGAATAATATCTGAAATGCATGYACTGAGCACTGCACCCTCCTGCTCTGGGTGGTCAGATGTGACGGTGACCTGAACCACTGCATGAGGYCCAGCCCCATACGAGGGTGACCCCCAGATCCAGAGCCTAATTGCTGCCCCTATATGGGMTCTCTTCATGGAGACCCTTCCAGGCGTGAGCCTCCCAGTTCTGGTACCAGGCTGGAGACAGCCCKAAGTGTCTGGCTGACAAAATCCTCTCAGATGCTTCATTACAGCRGAATCTGCAATACATACAAAAAGAGGCTCTTTTCCCACTCCTATTATATGAAACACTCATACATTTCCAGAGAAGGTTCCTGGTAGGTTTGGTGCATGGCTGTTCAATACAGCAGGAACAAACTGCAGCTGCAGATGGGAACAGGTTGTTTCTGCCATTTGTTATTTTTTCCCCTAATTATGATGCAGATTGGATGCTCTCTCCAGCATTCCCTCCCTTTCTGTTTATTCAAGCAGGATTTTTGTGAACCTATATGCCAATTTTGTTCTAGGCCCGGAGTGCCCCATTTGAATAGAGCAGAATTTATTGCTTCCCTGAGCTGCAGCCCTTTCCCCAAGTCCCTTCTACCACTAGCCAGCACTGAGCWGGGATGGGAGTGATGCCTTAGGATTTTTTCGTTTCTGTATTTTCATGCATCTGTATTCTTGTACTTCTCTAGTAYAGCACTAAAAACTAGCATTTTCTCATCTTTAGACAAAACAATTCCTCTCTGAGCCTGAATCCAAGGACACYTYGCTGCCTCAGAGGCCCAAAATATRKAAACAACAGYGAGTTGGGGGGGAGCAAGTTTGGGGTGATTGACATCATCACCTGTAAWGATCATTGKAGAATTAAGACMYAATATGTTAATAAGGCAGAASTTATAAAAGGTGAAGATCTCGTGACCTGGTGTCCATTTTGGGTGTAGCCTCAGGAGGAGGCTTTGTCTGCCCTAATGTACCAGTAGGGCTGTTAGGCCTGGATTAAAGTTGTGTATTCTCATTCTCTTAAGTTTGTCTGGCCTCTTTTTCAGATCAGCCTGATTGATAAGGCATCAGGAGCAGTGCTGGGATGTCATGCTGAGGAGGATTTCTCTCTCCATCTCAGGACAGGGCTGGCAGGACTCCCATGGCAGGTATCCTGGGGGACAGTGTGGCCAGCAGCTGGCAATCTCTCTCTCCAGGGCTGCATCCCKCCCTGGCAGCGTGGCAGGAGGAGCAGAGGCACCTGCAGGCATGGAAAGCTGTCCAGCTCTCTGCTTTGCAGCGAGCAATCTGTAATTACTGGAGAGCTTTCAGGGAGCTGGACACACCATGCTGGTGCCTTATTTAGAGTCTGCCCGAGTGCTGAGTCCTGGAGTGCAAAATGCATCTACAAATTAGCCCCAGCTGGAGTAAATTGCTAATTATCATTTGCAAAGTGTATTCCCCTCTTCTATCATGGACAAATGAAAAAGACTCACTCTGCATGACCTCCCTGTCACCCTCACCCTGTGATGGGGGGGATAATTGGTGAATGTCTTGTGGTGATTGAGTTACCAAGTGAGTCCTGAAGTGTCTTTCCTCATCAGTGTGTCATGCAAGTGGCATCTCTGATTTGCCTAACGAGTAAGAGCCAGAGCAGCATCACCCCACGGAAATCCACAGCAGCTCGGTGCTCTTAAGGGGTATTTACTGCCATGTTATTGAGGAGCAAAGAAAGTTAGAAATCTTGGTAATGTATTTTAAATGGTGATCAGCACGAAGACTTAAACATAAAAACGCTCTTTTCAAATAGAGGACACACCATGAAACTGGGGAGTCCAGGCCTCGGATGCACTTGCACTTTGGGGTGCACACTGGTCCCCTCAGGGGCAGTGAGAACCAGGCTGCTGCTAACTTAATCTCCAAATTAACCAAAGTTTGGGTTGCAGATTCAGTGCAGTGCAGCTTGGAGCTGCCAAGGGAGGTCTGGGAAGAGCTCAGCTGTGGAGGGAGCCTGGCACCAGAGTATGCACTGGCTGTTGCTGTGGCCACTCTGGAGCTTCCTCTCTGGCACTCAACAGTGGGCACTCACCTCAGGAGCCACACAAGCAGCAGGACTGGCCTGTCTGAAAYGCCTCTGACTGTGAGTGATGGCTGCATGCTGCAGATTCCTTTGTGAAATGGAACCAGCCTGCTGAAAGACCATTTCTGATGCCACTGAAAAAGAAAATCCTTACAACAGCACTTCAAACAGGACTGCTGCAAATCTCTGTAAGTGGTTTCAATGAAATCAGCCAGGAAGAGAAGGAGAGCAAATCAAAGGTAGGACAACTCCTTTGTTCAAATTACTGTAATTGGTATCAAAATTACGTTAGTGGTTGTTTGCACCATTATATTTGAGGTACATCCTCATTTCTCCCTCAGCTCTCAGAGGCTCACACACCTGAGGTCTCACTCTGCACCTCTGTCTTTCAAGCAGAGCAAGTGAAGGCAGAGCAGAGGGGCAGGCTGAAGGTGTGTGCAAAGACAAGAGTGCTGGCATCCTGCCCTGTGCTCAGCACCACCAGCAAAGCATCTCTGAGGGCAGGACCTGCCTCTCCAGGGAGCTAGGGTTCCCTCTGGTGCAAGCCTCCATCGCAAAGGTCTGCACTGGCTGCGGGTCCAGGCTGAAAATGGCCCTGGCACCTGTGTTCATTGGCAGTGSGAGTGCAGGAGGTCAATATTTCTGGTCCTACTGCTCAAAATGACTGAATGGGGGGGCCAGAGCATGGTCACAAATTCAATATGTTTACTTTTAATTAATTAGACATTAATTAGCACTGAATTATGGCCAGATTCCTCTGGGGCTCTAAATTACTTTACTATTGGCACCAAACAGTTTCCTGTTGCTCAATGTCACGCAGGTGAGAGTCAGCACAGCAGCCAGCAGTGTCTGGGTCCGAGGCACTGGGGTGGACCTGCTCTYGCACAGGGGATCCTATTTCCTTCTCCCCTTTGGCAGCTGCCTGGCTCGGCACAGCAGAAAGCCCAGCATGGATCCCTCACCACAAGCCTTCCCACTGCTCCCAGAGTGCRATCTGGGGTATTTCACACGCCTCGACGTGCCCTTCATGCTCTGTCACCAGATTRCCATGCCTGGATCTCTCCTATCTGGTTCTAATTAATAGCATGTGGTAATTTGTCTCTGTTGAGCTGGAACTTAACAACGAGTGGATCCGTGCCCCAGCCAAAGGCAGGGTTCATACTGATGATGACAGAAYGGGGTATGACTTATATAAGTGTAATGATATTATGCTGCCTGAAGCTCTGGATTTTCTCAGTATATGACGAATGTGAGGCATTTAAAAAAATTAGACACTTACTCATTTACATTATTTTACATTATTTTCTAGAAYGTGGATATCTGTGGGCTGTCTGGAAATCCATTAGCAAGAAATGTAAAGATGCTTAAAGGCATTTACCCAGATTAGCTGCGTTTATGCAGTCAAGGGTCTTTTATGTGATTACCTTAAAAGCTAAAGAACTGCTGCAAAACATTTATAGTGCAGAGATCCTGAAGCAAAGACTACACATCTGACAGAAAGCCAGAGCTATTAAAAACAACTGCACAGCTCTGGTTGCTTTGTATTTGCAGACAAACAAGGCAGAAGGTAGAAGGGTTTTCCTTTTGCAGCTGTGAGACCTGGCTATGCAGCTTGGAGCATGAGATTTATGGGGAAGCTTTACATYAACTTTCATTTTCACTCTGATTTCTGCCAGTCAGCAGGAGGGGATGAGCAGGGATGGGCCAGCACTGGCTGTGATGGAGTTTTGTGCCCCTGGGAAGTGGTGTCTGAGTCCTGCCATCAGCTGGGGGTGGCAGACTGGGGAGGTGCCATTGGGACCAGATTGTCTGAGCCACCTTCCTCTGTGGGATATTCCCTAATGCCAGGCACACTCGTGTGGTAGTGCTGCTGCTTCCTCTGCTCTGGCCCTGCCCTTGTCACAGCAGAAGCAGCAGAAGTCCTGGAGCATGTTTACGTGACATACACAAAACCATACAAAATTGTAGAAATCCCTTGTTTTTCATTGTATAAAAATACTTTCAAGTGTGGAAGAAAAAGGAGCAGTGCAAAAGCTACTGCGAGGTTTCTGCCTTCTCTGTCTTTTGTCAAGGATTGCTCTTTCAGCTGTGCATTGAGGCCTCCATCCTCACGGCTTCTTTGTCCTTTAACATAAAAAGTAATTTGTCAGCAAAAGAAGYAAAGTTTTATTTTTCAGTACAGATCTGGCTGTCCTCCCACTGAGACTTTCAACTCTTTATCTCAGGAATGGATGGTCTCGGATTCTGATTCTCTTTCCTTGGTGTTTGTATTGATTTTTTTTTTTCCAGGAGGGTTATTTTCACTGTGGTGTCAAAACTATCTTTCTGTCTCCACTTACAGCAGGTAATAGCTCAGCTTGGCCAATTACATGTTTTCTGGGCTGGCCCCACTCTCCACACACGTTCCCCTGACAATCTGGAGCCTGGATGACCCCGTGTCTTTGTTTTCCCTTTGCTCTTGTCTCTACAGGCTCCCTCTGCAGCTGCAGCAGCAGTCAGAGTGGGTAAGGGCAGCAGCCCCAGGGCTGGATGTGAGCAGCAGAGGTGACAACATGGATATTCCTTTTCCTTCCTGCAGAAACTGGCCTCTGGCTCTTCTTGGTCAGCTGTGCCATCCTGGGGACAGCATCCTTTTGTCCTGGCCCTGGCTTGGCTTTGGGCTCAGAGACCCAGCCCTGCTCATTTGGTGTACCTGAGAGTGAAGAAATACAGTAGTGTCCATTAAAGGCTGCTTTGTTTCTTTCACTTCAGCAATGGCTTTTAGTCATCTGCTGTTGCTAAATCAAAATTAAGGAGATCATTTCCTCAAAACATGATACKTAAAATCTTAATTAAAATACCTCTGGCTCTTCTAATACCAAGATTTTAGAAGTGCTTGGAATAATAGTTCCGATAAATGGAAAAGCWGTGTGCTCTTGACAGACTCTGCTTCTAGTAAAAGATTATCTAACATCAAATCCTCCACAYACTTCCAAAATCCTCTTCCCTGCTTGGCTCCTCAGTGACAGGAAAGTGTTCATGCCTRCGGAGCTTTGTGGTGAATGGAGCTGTCCCAGGGGTGTGGATTGATTTGCTTTGTGACATTGATACCTTCCACTGTCCCAGCAGCAAGATCCAGTGTGTGAATACTGAAAGGAAGCTGCTATGCCTGGAGGCAGGCAAGCGAGATCCTGTATATTACACTGTGAGAGTTGTGTGTCATATTAGAGCAATCTGGCTTTAAAGGGCATCTTTCAAGCACAAACTAGCTTTTTCCCACACTTGACTGATCACACAAATAACTGTGATTAAAGGTCAAGTGCCTGGGTTTTTCTATTTTATTCCTTAAAAATTTATATGCGAAAGAAAACCTAGAAGTTAACATAGCATGAAATTGTTATGCAGTTCTGAGCCTTTAACGACAACTAAATATCACTTTTCTTCCTGGGTGGCTTGAGAAATCTTCAGTAATAACGGGTCACTTCTTTTGGTTTCCACTTGAGGAAGATTATAAATAAATCCTGCCTTTTGCTTCCCTGCCCTGTAACATGATGGAGGAAGGGTTTTGATTGTATGAACTTGTGCCCCCAGTCAGCAGGGCTGTTCCTGGTCTCACCAGGAGCTCCTGGGTGGCAGGTGCATGGCAGGAGGGCCARCTGGGTCACACAAAGCACTGATCCATGCTGGGCTCTCCTGCATGGGAAAAGCATCGATAAATGGATGGGAACTTCCTCACCATTAAAGCTAAGACCAAGAGAAAAGGTAATGACCATATTTGAAAAGAGCTGAGAAAAGAAGAGAGAGCTGGAAACATCCTCTGGCTCCAAGTGTCCAGCTGGGCTTGGCCTATGCTGGGCATTGGGTACCAATAGCCCGGGCTGGGCTGTGCTACGTGAAGGCGCAATATTTTTACTTCAGACCTGCAAAATTTTGCATTTGACACATAATCACAGCAAAGGGAACATCTCACAGGAACAAATGTTTCCTTTGGTGTCRTGGTATCTGCCATCAGGTGGGAAACTGGTGGGTGTTCAGGCTGACTAAACTTTGCAGGGACCTGCAACAGCTACAATTAATAATAATCAAACCTTGCTGAGTTCTTCCCGTGACACAAGAGGCTATGGGCCTGGTGGCACATAAACTCAGCTTCAGTGAACCAAGAACCATACAGCTTCTGGGTGCTGTACCTGCTGCCACAGCACTGTCCTGGGTGTGGATCTGGCAGGACTCACCCTACCCAGGGCTGCCTTTTCCTGGTCATTTTTGCTTGCACAGTAGTTGTTGGGCTTGCTGGACCTTGAGATGAAGATGGAAATAAAATTTCAACCCAGAAAGGCAGGACATATAAGGCTCGACAAAACTGATATTCCTGGGCACGGCTTGCAGACCAGGGCAGGGGCTACCCCAACACCCTTGCTCGCTCTCAGCAGCAGGGAGCAAACATCATCTGAGGATGGGGGCGGCACAGCACTGCTGGTTACGGCCGCAGCATCTCGGACTGCCCGTGTCCCAGCGGTGCTTTGGTTTCCATGGAGAGGGCATCCCCTGCCCTGAGCACAGCTCCCACAGCCCGGTCCCTCAGCGGCCAGCGCCGAGGCTGAGCGCGGGCCCTCACCGGCCCGGGGGCTGCCCTCAGCCGGCTCCACAGCGAGGGACATCCTCAGCCGCCGGCTCCACAGCGAGGGCCACCCTCGCCGGCCCGGGGTCGCCCTCAGCCGGCTCCACAGTGAGGGGCCACCCTCAGCCGCCGGCTCCACAGTGAGGAGTCGCCCTCAGCCAGCTCCAGGCGAGGGGCCACCCTCACCGGCCCGGGGTCGCTCTCAGCCGGCTCCAGGACGAGAGGACGCCCTCAGCCGGCTCCACAGTGAGGGGTCGCCCTCAGCCAGCTCCAGGACGAGGGGCGACCCTCAGCCGGCGGCTCCACAGTGAGGGGCCGCCCTCAGCCGGCTCCACAGTGAACGCCCACCGCCCCTGGCTCCGTCCCCCCGCTCCCCGCCCCTGCCGCCCATTGGCCGCGCGGTTGGCGCGCCTGGCCGGGGCGGGGCGCGGAGCGGGAGCGCGGCGGCGGCGCGGGGCGCGGAGTCGGGGCGCCATGGAGACGGCCCTGCCGCTGCTGCTGCTGCTGCCGGTGCTGCCCCGCGCCGCCGCCGAGCAGGGTGAGCCGGGCGGGGCGGCGGCGGCTCCCGCTGCTCCGGCGCTCCCGCGTCCCCGGTCGCGCCGTATCCCCGGTGCTCTGGCACCTCCGTGTCCCCCTGCCCAGCTGCGCGGTGTCGCCGCATCGGTCCCGACGCTGGTTGCCCTCGGCGGGTCGGGCTGCGCGTTGCGATAGCGGGAGCGGCCGTCTCGTCTCGGCTCGGCGGTGGGGCCGCTCCGGGGCTGGCCGGACGATTGTGGGGCGCAGAAAGCTGCGGGTGAAGCGAGAGAGGACGGACGAGTCCCCGTGGAGTGACCGGGTCAGCTCGGGGTGTCCCGATCCCCGCGATCACCCGAGGCACTAGGCGCGCTGCCGGTACCGTGACAGGGAGACGGTTCGCGCCCTGGCTGCGCTGTCACAGACGGAGCCTGTGGTCTCGGAGGCGAGAAGAGTGTCTSGGAGCATCCCGGAGCGCTCCGAGCGGAACGGTCGGCAGGGATGTGCCCGCCGGGGATGCGCCGCCGCGCCCCTTGTTACCGGGCTCTGAGCTCCAGACCAGGCTCAACCTGCCGGTCTGGGGCTGTGGCTGTTTGCTGCTTGTGGAAAGATCGTGAAGCTGTGAACTGAGGGAGATAGCTCTTCCCGTCAAAGATGGAATTGTCCGTTTTGTGGGAAAAGGGTGTCGTCTGCCAGCGAAATCCCTCTGTCAAAGCAGCTGCTGGTACCTTTCAGTTCCAGCATCCACACGCTATGGGCATGATACAATGGMAGTGTTGTTTGTGGTGTCAGAGGGATCGTCCCTGGGAAGGCACACTCGTTTGGGCACTGATCAGGCACCAGCGAGATTGTTCTGGGTGTGCAGTGAGGGCTTTGCGGTGCTGCCATGGCTGGTGGAGCCAGGGTGGGAGCTGTTCCCGTGCCCTGGGACCTGGCACAGCATGGCACTAAGCTTATCAGTGGATGGACTGGGTGGGTTTTACAAGCATTTCTGTGTCAGTGGTTTTGCTAACATGCTGTCTTCTCTGCAGTTGTCCTGCTGGACTCAAAGGAGTCACAGGCGGAGCTGGGCTGGACCTCGCACCCATCRAACGGGGTAAGCATGGAGGTGGGACTGTCCCTCTGTACCACTGGAAAGGGTGAAAGCATCTGTCAGCTTCTTGGTGCTCAGCAGCATTTCAAGTCCCGTGGTTTGAGCACTTTGCTTGCCACAGAGCTGGGGTAGGGGCTAGCAGCCACCGGGACTCCTCATTCAGGGTCGATGGGCAGCTTTGCACGATCAGTGCCAGGAGMCCCTGGAAGCAGAGCAAGGAGTGAGGCATTGGCTATGGAAGCACTGCAACTGGCATGGAGTCCCTCCTCAAAATGGATTTTACACTACTAAAACAAGCAAATAAACGCTGGCTAGTTAAGGCTTTGTGTTGTGGTTTTCACACCAGCATGAGCACCAAGGGTCAGTCCAGCCCTTAGAATCTGAGGGCTGTGGCTGGGGAAGTCATGGGGAGCTGTAGCGTTTGTTTGGTCAGTTTGGTGTTGGTCTAAAGTCGCTTTCAGGAGACTGTGTCAGGAAGCTTAGAGTTGTGTTCCTTGCAGCTTTGGTTTCATTTTCCCAAATGGAAACAAAACATTCAGAGGGAAGAGCAATAGATCTGGAGTAGTCTGTGTAGCACAGCTGTTTGTTTGCAGAAGAAACTCTGTTTTGGGTWTCTTTTGACTATTTTGCATAAATTTACCCCAGAAAGAATTGCTTTGGGAAACTGCCAGGTCGTCATTCAGGCTGCAAGGGTTGAATCATCATTTCACTGATCAGAATCTCTGCCGATAGCTTTGGGGAAACACCGTTTCACTTGCAGTCAGAGGATTTGTCCTGTTGCAGCTAAAACTTCTGTCAGACAAGCTGCTGCTGTTGTTCATGAAGGCGTTTGACATCCTTGTGTGATGGTGTGACTGGTGTCACATCTTCCTGGACATCTTGGATTTCTCTGGGTGGCTCAACCCTATCCAGCGTCACACTGTGTGGATGCACCTTCCCAGGGACAGCAAATCCAAGGAGTGTGTGGGAGATGAACGCTCTGGCTCCTCAGCRCATGATGTGATGAGAATCAGGCTTTGTTTTCCAAGATCTGCTGCCAGTGCTGCCTTTCTGGTTGTGTCTTTGTTTGCAGCTCTGCAGAGAGCTGAGGTGTTAGCTGGCCCAGGAKCAGGGTTACTGCAGCTGGTGGGTTTGGTGGGCTGAGGACTTCCAGTGCCTGTGGAAGGGAGGGGAGGCTTGTGATGGCACATTTATACTGGTTGGTGTGTCTCTGCTGGGGCAGCTCCTAAGCTGTTACAGCTCTTTGTGTTCTCTCCCCAGTGGGAAGAGATCAGTGGCGTGGATGAAACCTACAGACCGATACGCACGTACCAGGTGTGCAACGTGATGGAGCCAAACCAGAACAACTGGCTGCAGACGGGCTGGATTGCCAGGCGTGACGGCCAGAGGATCTTCATCGAGCTGAAGTTCACCCTGCGGGACTGCAACAGCATCCCTGGCGTGACAAGCACCTGCAAGGAGACTTTTAACTTGTACTATGTCGAGTCTGACTCTGACCTGGGCCGCAGTGTCCGCGAGAGCAAGCACACCAAGATTGACACCATCGCTGCTGACGAGAGCTTCACACAGGGGGACCTGGGCGAGCGCAAGATGAAGCTGAACACTGAGCTGAGGGAGATTGGGCACCTGAGCAAGAGAGGCTTCCACCTGGGTTTCCAGGACSTGGGTGCCTGTGTGGCGCTGGTCTCCGTGCGGGTCTATTACAAGAAGTGTCTCAGCACCGTGCAAAACTTGGCCGTGTTCCCGGACACAGTGGCGGAGACGGCCTTTGCGACGTTGGTGGAAGTTAAGGGCACTTGTGTCGCTCATGCTGAAGTGGATGTGGATAATCCCCCACGGATGCACTGCAGCGCGGAGGGCGAGTGGCTGGTTCCCATAGGGAAATGCATGTGTGGCCCTGGCTTTGAGGAGAAGGACGGGGGATGCAGAGGTAAAAGTGCCCATTGGTGTCCTGTCAGTTCATGCTGCTGCCACACCTCTCTGGTGCCTGAGCACARTTTGGACAARCAGAATTGTCTTTTGTCAGCAATACRTTTCTTTAGGTGATGGCAGCTCCCCAGCGAACCACCAATCCATTGTTTGGAGGGGGGCAGTTGGAGGGYGTGGGGCTGCTCTGCAGCATGGTGCTGGTTGGGCAGATGTGTCAGAGCWCTGGATGCTGTCAGGCATTGCCCACAGCTTTATCTGTAATGTTAAAATTACTCTAGAACATTAATATCCCTGTTGATATGCTTTGGACACAGTTTAATAATTCGGTGACTTTACAGCTTACAAGGTTAGTTTAAAGACAGCTGCAAAAATGGTCATACTGTCTGCCTTAACAGGCATCCCACTAATGAACCAGGGGCTGTGAGCACTTGCATCTTTTCCTAAGGCAGGTGAGAGACAAGTGTGGCATGCTGGCTGTCATGCTCTTTCTCAGAGTGTGTGAGCATCTGAACAGAGAGAGTTGCTGGGCTTGTGCCACCCCCTAGCACCTTCTTGCCAGCTGGGACCTGGGAGAGGRGATGTGTTCTTCAGTAAAACACATCTGAAAAGACCCTTCGCTACCCATGCAGGTGATACCTTGGATCTGTCCCTTTTTATCTCAAAAACAGATTGAGAGGAAGGCTGAATAAGTCCCAGACAGGCAGAGTTCCTCCATGCTGGAGGCAGGTGGTGCAGCAGCAGAGTGAGCTTTTCCCGTGGAATYGGATCTGCCCTTCAGGAGCACCTCGAGGCTTTTCAGTTTTACKCTGTGCTGATGGTGCCGCCTTCCTCCCGGTGGTAGGACGCCCTTCCCGGTACTCTGGGCAGTGGCTTCTCCTTAAGAAGACCTTATTAAAGCTATCGAATTGAAATCTCAGTGCTGTTGATTGCTTCAGTGGCTGCATGGCAGCTTGCCATGCTTTCCACATCTGTTTRGAGTGGGGATTTACATAGTGAGTCCCAGAAGGCTTTTGCTAATGTTTCAGGTTTCTCTGTGTTGAGTTTAAATAATTCATATTCTCTGAGGAAAAATATTTGAAGTAATTTAATGGACATAATTAAGTTTTTCTCCCCTCTCACAGAAAGCAGGTCATTAGTCACTCTCTGTGGAGCAGYGTCTGATGTCTGGTCAAATATCAGGAAATAGTTTTTAAGGGTTGAAAGTTTTGGGTTTGTTTGCAGCCCKACATTAGCATAGTGCTAAGTGAATAGCTTTAAAAAATTTCTGATGAAAGCAGCCAGGGCTGTGGAAATTCTTTGATGAGGACAAAAGCCCTTGAGCTGGAKGCAGGTGTACAACATGTTAAGTTCAGTCAGGTGATGGCACAATACACCTAGCTCCACACTGTGATCCTGTGGCAGCCCTTTGGAGGACTCAGTGAGTCTGCTGGATGCTGCTGGCCCATGAAACTTCTTGGCCAGTCTCTGTTGCAGCTCCTGTGGCCCTGAGAGGTCCAGGTGGTGGTCTGGGGTGGTGGGGGCTTTGCTGCTGCTGGTGCCTGTGGGGTGGCATGAGTGCCAGGTCACCTTGTGGGTGGAGGTGKCAGCGGGACTGTGGCACTGGTGACAGCTGTGGCACAGCTGGAGGATGCAGGAGATGAACTGGTGAAGGTTTTTGAACGTGRTGGCAGAGCTGGTGTCCCTGTAACCTTGATTTTAAGTGTTGAAAGCATCCTGCACCAAGGGAAGGTTTGTGTTCCCACTCTGAAATTARGAGAGATGAAAAAAGACCAATAGGACTTACAACTCTGCAAACTYCTGCTGCAGGAAAGCTGAGTCTTTGTATGACCATCCTCCTGTCCTGCACCACTGCTCCAGAGGGACTCCAGCACTTGTGACAAGTTTGCACATTTCTGATGAATCATTTTGGCATTAGGTGGAGTGCAGCCATCTCTGGGGTGGGACTGCACAATTTTAGTGTCTGTTTAACATCCACTCAGGAAGAAGAGGAGAGTTTGTCACYGAAAATGCGTTCAGACTGCTTGTCTTGTCTGATGTATCTCTATAGCCATATGCTGCTCTGTGCATAAAACTCTGACCATAAAACCCATTCCCAGAAGATGCACGGCAGGCAAGTGGGCAGTCCTGTGCTCTGCAGATGATCCCCTGCCCATCCCTGTTTTGTTTTCGCTTGTCTTCTCAGCTCTGATGTCTTTTTTACCATTAATTTTGCCAGGCATGAGCTGTAGCCCCTTTGTGCCATTTGTTTTGTGATGTGTAGCAATAGCTTTTGTGTAAATGAAGTTGTGATGTGGGGGATCCACCCAGCATTTTCCTGTAAAGTTGTCTCCTGTTTCATCTCYTCTATCCAATTCCCAGTAATATCTGCAAGGAGAATTTCAACAAAGCCCAAGGTTAATATTAACCAGCCAGATTTGCTGCAAATGAGACAACTTCAACCAGACATTGAATTAATATGATGGAAACCAGTTACCAAAAATAGCTGCCAGCCACTCTTCTTTGACAGAAACGTAAATTTGTGCTCTGGCAAAGTTTCCTCCTCGATTTATTTCCCTCCACTTCTGACAGCAGTGGCAGGAGCCAGCTCTGCACTGCTGCTGTGCCCCATGCTCTGCTCCCTGTCACCAGCACCKGGAGCCCTGCTCAGTCTGGTCAATGATGGCCTCATTAGTGACTGTGTCCCTTGTCCACATGGCAATGACGTCACTGAAAACAGTTTTAGAGTTGAAATAGTTTCTAGTGCTTTGTTAGGATTTTTATACAACCTTTTAAAGAGATGAGTGTTGCCACTTTCCTGGGGAGGAAAACCTCACACTGGAGGTGTCTTCAGTGTCAGGATGCTTGTGGCAGCACAGGGAGCAGCTGCTGGTGTTCATGGTTGCTGTTTGAAATGGGGAATAACAGAAATCCCCCCCTCCTTTTCTGCATCATTGAATGGATTTTTGAGCAGCATATTGAATTCAACCTGCTAGGAACAAGACACAAGAAAGATTTATTTTATCTTTCTTAAGGAGAAAGCAAAGGTTTAGGGTGGGAGTGGGATGTGGGGTGAGTAAGATGCTCTGCTGTCCATTGGATATGTCCCACCACAGCTTTGTGTCACTGTSGTGTCCTTAGGTGGAAAAGAAATAGTTCAATAGAAAGTTAGAGAAATTTAAAATAAGCAATTACAGTATTTTGTCATTTAGTGCAAAGATACCTCCTGAAGCCCGAGGTCTGCTTTTCTGTTTAAATACAAAATAGATGGATCCAAATGTACAGCGCTTGGAGCTTTTGATTTGTTTCATCTTTTATACATTAGCTTACAAACCTGTATGTGCTCCTGGAGTGTATTTTATCTGCTGACTGATGCTGGAGGATTATGCATAAGTTTATCTTTCCTCCTGGGACTCTGTAAGTTGCACAAAGCACCAGGTTTTACTTTCATCASGGCTGCAGCCACAGGCATGCCCCTGCTTGGTAGGGCTGGAGCTGTGAGYGCTGGGTGGTGGGTGCTGCTTTCCATCACCCGTGGAACACCCGTGTTAAATGAGCTCTCTCTTCAGTCTCTCTGGAGTAATGACCAGGCTTGGAGGTGTTTATCAYTGGGGATTGCATGTTACATTGCTGGTTCACAGTGTGTCTGAGATAATTACGGCAATGGAAGTTGTGACAGATGCAGACACAAATCGCTCCGTGACATTTCATTTCAGAGCAAACTGCTCTGACAATTACAAGCATCACAGGTTGTTTGCAGAATTCCTGTCAGGTTAAGGTCATGGATATCTGYCTGCTGGATGAATGTGTTGAATAGACTGTTGAAATACAGAGGGGACATGTTTTGCCCACAGCTGAGGGTGTCTGTGTGAGCTGAAGTGCTTGGCAGGCGTGGGGTGCACTGGACAGTCCGGTCAACCAGTCCTTCACCAAGAACAGTTTGGTGGATCCATTAGGGAGCTGAGAGAGACAACAGTAAATTGCAGTTGGCTCAGTGGATGTGCCTGCTTCAGTGTGTCCTTGAGGAACATTCTGGCATAAATAGCAAGGAGGTTCTGTCAGTCCTGGCTGGATTCAGCAAATGCACTCTGTTAGATATATCAAGACTGTCTTTCTTCTGGRCTAAATCACTGAATTTAATTTCAGCTGTTAAGAGCTCATCGYTGGGGATGCACAAGGATCTTGCCCTTGGACACAGGTTTTCATTTTAGTACTCCTCAAATTATTTAACAAGGACAAAAATTACAGAGTAGCATTGTCTAAAGGTGTCGGAATTGCTGGGAATGTGTTGGACCATAGGCTGCTTGTTGAAAACCAGTTATTAAAATCCTCCAAACTGTGTGGGTGCTTTTGGATCCTCTCAAGTAGTGCAGCCCAGAGTTCCCATCCTGGCAGACATGGAACCRAGGTGAGGAGCTGGAGAGCCCACTCAGTGCTTGCATTGATCTCTCCTCATGCTGACTTTGTCCCTCTCACAGCAGCACAGAGATTGGACACGAYTGCTGTCCCTTCTCTCTGCCTGCAGTATTGATTACAGCCGTGTGGTGTGACAAGGTGAGATCGCAAACTCAGCGTGGAGGAGGCAGGAGCCTCTGTGTTACCCRAGGATATTTGTTGACAAGGCTTTTTGGCTGCCTCAGTACCACTGAAACTTTATTCTGTCAGTGATTTACACAAGGTGCCCTGTCTGCTTTGGGCAGCGTGTCCTCGTCCATGGGCAGTGGCTGGCAGTGTCTGTCCCTCCTTGGGGCTGCTGCCCCTCCCCACACTGCCCTGAGGCACCGATGGAATGTTTGAAACATAATAAACAGTGACTTGCTTGGCTTGATAATGGAATTAAGATAGATGGAGTTTGCCAAGCCTTGTCCAGCGAGGGGTCAGCAGGAGCAGGAGCTCCTGGGAAAGATGCTGGTGTGACAGTGGTGAGATTGCAGGTTTGAGTGTTGCTCAGGGAGGGCTGGATGCAAGTCTGAGAGCTCAAGGGGCCAGTGCTCCCAGTCTGCCCTGTGCTGGGAGGGATTTTCAGGCTGCTGGGGTGCCTCAACCCGTGGTGCTGTCCTGGTCCTTGCTGTGGCACCCGCAGTGCCAGCTGCATATTTCCCCAGCTGTGGCTTTCCTGARGAACATTTTTATAAATGCCTGCCTCAGCAGAGGAAATTAACACACATTAAAGCAGATGAACTTTGTCAAATACAATTCCATGACCAAAACTGGAAAGGAATTGATTTTGGAAGACAACCGAGTTGTASTGTTAATTATAAATGCCTGTATAGGCGTTTTGAGTGAGGCTGCAGCTGTTATTGATTCACGCTGGCACACATGGTGCTGCTGCTGGTAGGACTTCACTAGAAAGGGAAAATGAAAGCTGTCCCGTGTCGCTGGAGTAGGGAACCATGCTTTTTCTAGCTCTGCATCCTCAATTGCCCCTACTTTCCCTATGGCACAGGCTGGGAATGAGAGAGGACGTTGCTGTCTCTCAACAGAGACACCCGCTCCTGTCTGAGGAGCTGTTTCAGATGGGGAGGTAAGAGTGGCCTTTYCCTTGGTTACTCCATGCTGGGTAATTGGCCAACCTGCAGCATAAATCAGTGTAGCTCGTTCTGCTGCTGGTTTGACAGTATGCAGACCATTACACTGAGTGGGGAATGTGCTCTCTCTGTCAGTGATGTGGATCAGGCATGCTTGAGGAGCTTTTGTGGTGGAGCTGGAGAGAGGCAGATCCATCYGACCCATCTGGCTGCTTCTCTTTGGTTCTGGGACAATGAATTACTGGATTTCATTGTTTAATAATTTAGTTGTGGTAGTACCAGGGGACAAGGTACAGGATAGAAAGTAGTGTACAAAAAAGGATTTCATTCTATAAATTGATGACCTGATCTCCCGAGAGCTGTTATGTGCTCACTGCAGAAATAAGCACTGTGAAATGACAGGGACACCTAAACCAGCTGGAGACCAAGAAAAACACTCGTAGGATGAGGTGGATGAGGGTGGGAGTTTGTCTGAAAAAAGAAACAGAGACACACACATGATGCATCACATGTGCTGGRCACTTTTGTTCTTCTCAAGGGCAAGTTTCGGACAGCCAAGGAAAAAAAAATAGCAAGTGAAGCCCATGGCTTCTCGTGGAACACACTCACATGGRGTTGTGGTGCCTGCTCCTGGGACATGCAAATTGGGGCATTTTGTGCCATTGTTAATGACACACACTTCTGTAAACTTACTTCTGGCTCTTAGAAAACAGGGAGGAATAGTCTGAGAGACACTTCTAATTGGAAATGTTCAGTTTGCTACGATGAGATGTCAGATTGGTGTGACAGGCACGTCTGAGGGGTGGGGGCTCTGGGCTTAGTTCTTGGATCCCATCATGTTTGTAAACAGGATTGATCTTCCTGTCCTGCCTGATGCAGTGATATTCCTGCCCTGTATYGTGGTCAGTGCTGCCTAACTAAAGAAAAAAGCAAAGTCTGTCACCATTCTATGAATATACCACTGGTTTTGGTTTGGTTTCTCAAATCTAAAGAGGGAACTGGAAGTTTTGGGAGTAATTTTAGCATTTGCTATTTTTTTCCTGGATTATGTAGCACTCTAGATGGGGAATGACATTTAATATGAACGTCAGYGCAGAGCCACAGCACCCAAATATCTCTTCTGGGTAAAACCAAGGGACATCTCTCTTGGTGCCAGGATCATGCAGGTGCTCAGGGAAAGCAGCTTAGAGGGTGGTGTCTGCTGGCTGGTGGCAGCAAAGGATGTCCCAGGAAACAAGGAAATGCAGTCATTAGACATGTTYCCATTCATCCTATGCTGCTCTTCCCATAACACCCTCTCTCTCTTTCAGCTTGTCTTCCGGGGTTTTACAAGCTCTCCCTCCGTCTCCCTGTCTGCTCTCCATGCCCTGAGCACAGCTTCACACATGAGGAAGCCTCCACRTTCTGTTTGTGCCAGAAGAATTACTCCAGGTCTCCTTCAGACCCACCATCTGCCTCCTGCACACGTACGTCTGGCTGGAACGGCAGCTCTTTGTGGCGAGGGAGCCGTGTCCAGGCGCTCTGTCTGTCCTGCAGCACGGAGCTGGGTGATGCCAGGGCTGTCCCCGGCTCCCCCTGGGTGCTCACCCATGGGAACGTGTCCCCGAGGGTCCCATCTGTGCTGGGGTGACACTGCAGTGGGGAGAAGGGGGATGGAGGGGCTGTCCCTACAACCCAGAGCTCGGCTGTTGAGACAGACACGCAGTCAGGCTCGCAGACTCCCCGGTAAAACCGAGGGACACACTCACTATAGTTCACAGATTTTAATTAAATGGCCTCTAGTTAATTGGACTGGACTCCAGCTGCTCTGGTGATGGATGCTGTGCAGCTGCCAKCACGGTGATGAGGAACCCTCCATCTTTGCTGAGTGGAGTGTCCAGCGGCTGGGCAGTGTCCACCCGGCAGTGAGTTCCCAAAGTCTGGTGATGCTCAGGGAGGTGCTGGGTCCAGCAGGGTGCTCCTTACACAGTGTGAGCTCGTGGTGCACGGACATCCCTCCAGCTGGGATCCTCTGTCCCACATCTCACTATGCCTCGTGTCCCCTCGTGTCCCCTTGTGCTGTGGCTGTCCAGAACCGTGGACAGTCGCTCCACCCCCTGCKCTCTACCCCCTATTTGCCCCAATTTGCACTGTCCTATTGCTCCCAGGGGACCTTTATCTCCCAGACACTGTTCTGCCCGCAGGTCCACCCTCCGCCCCGCGGAACCTGGTGTACAGCCTGCGRCAGTCATCGCTGGTGCTGCAGTGGAGTGCCCCGGCGGACGCGGGCGGCCGCAGCGATGTGACCTACAGCCTTTGGTGCGGCCGCTGCCCGCCGGCGCTGCGGGGCCGCTGCGAGCAGTGCGGCAGCGGCGTGGGCTTTGTGCCGCAGCAGACCGGGCTGGTGGAGCGCACCGTCACCCTGGTCAACCTGCTGCCCCACGCCAACTACACCATCCGTGTGGCTGCTCTGAACGGTGTGTCGGCCGTCAGCCCGCTGTCGGGCCAGCAGTACGCCGAGGTCAACGTGTCCACCGGCCGGGCAGGTACGGTAGGGATCGCTGCTTCGCCCTCTGGCACCGAGGGGGTGGTTGTAGGGGCTGTCTTGCTCTGGCAGGGCARCTCTGGGCTGTAGGGAGCTCCTCTGCGGGCAGCTTGGTGGCTTTGCTGCTGTGGTCACTGCGCTTGGGCTGTGCATGCTTGTGTCGTGGTAGTGCCCCGACGGTGCTTGGTTTGTCCCCGTGCCTCAGCCGTGGTGCTTTAGATAGTGCCACCTACCCCGTGGCAGAGGGGTAGGTGAAGACTGCTTGGTTCCAGTTGGTGCCATTGGGAGGCAAGGAGTGAGCGTGGTGAAAAGTCTGGGCTGTGAAGGGCCAAGTCTGCTCAGTGATCTGGCTGCAGTCTGAATTTACAAATCACAAAAAAAATAGCTTTGATGAAACAATATTTTCAGCCATTCATACCCCCCCCCCCTTTAAAATAGATAATTCAAATGTTGGCTATCCTTCAGAAATAAAAAAAAAATTGATTTTCTCTCTCTATCCTGTGCTATTCTGCGACACAATTTCTTACTGTAATTGTCCCCTTCCATTTCCAGTTTGGCATTTCTGTTCCCTCAGGTAGGGGTAGGTGAGTGCCTGTGCCTGTGGAYGGGTCCCTGAGCAGAGGGGTCTGTCCTTCCTCAGTTGTTGGCTGTGCCAAAGGACAATCAGATCCTTCTCTGCTGTTGGAGRGATGCTATGCTGAAGGACAGTCGGCTCTGGCTTGTTGTGTCCTTGTCYGTTCCTCTGTGGTTACGTTATTAATTTGCATGAAAACCCTTTCCCAAGCCACGGTTAATGGAGACAGATGATCCTCACGTACTTCTTGGCAGGAATTGGCCAACAATTTCATCTGAAGAGATTAAACTTTGATCTTGTTATAAATAATTTTCCCACCACTTGATCAAATGTTTTTGTGCGCGTTGTTGCTTTCTCTTCCCTCGTGCCATAATCCCCGTGGCTCCGTTGGGGGATGCTGTGCTGCAGACTGCTCCTCAGCGGAGGTGTCATTCCTCATTAAGATCTTTGCTGTTCAAGGATGGATTTAGCTCTGGGAAGATCTCCTGCCTCCTGAGCCCAGGCCAGGGGAACAGCGAACAGGCTGGGGAGGGGTGAGTTTAGAGCAGTGTAATAATGAGCCATTCCTTCAGTCTGGTGCAGGTAGAGGGTCTGGTGCTCTGGAGTCGCCTCCCTACCTGAGACCTCAGGTCTGAGTGGGGCACAGGATGCCAGGTGTGGCACTGAGTGCCTTGTTCTCTTAGTAAGCAAAGCAAGTTGGTGATGCCAGCCCATGCCTTGGCTGCTCAGAGCAGCTTTTCCCCTGGGGAAGGGGGAATCTCAGCCCCTTGTTTGACATTTTGTACTCCTGAGGGAGCTGAAATGCACATAAAGAATGTGGATAATTAATCCTGTAATCTGTTCAAAATCAATGTCTCTTGTTGAGCTGTCAAGTGTCTGGATGCAGATGGTGGCTCGGAATTACCTGAGCAGCTGAGGCTCAGAAGTTTCTTGGAACGCTGACAGTTTTTATTGCTGAAGGTGTTCCCTTCAGGCAGTGCCAGGCTGGGGCTGCCCTGTTTKCAGGCACCCAGTGCCCTGTTCCTCTTGCCTTTGYRCTGCTGGCAYGGAGTGACAGTGATGGTWAACCTGTGCCCATCRGCAAAGAAGGGGAGAAGGYRGGAKAAGGTTTTCTCCTWGGGAGGTGGCTGCACAGCTGAGTTCTGTGACACCCCAGTGYGAGGAGGGGACGCTGTGTGCTCCAAACCCGGAGCCATGGCTGCAGGGACAGCATGTGGAGCTGCTCCTCAGGGCARTCAYCTCTTGGAATCCTGACTCTGCAGCCTCTCTCACTAGAGCCCACCACAGAAGTGCTGGATGGRGCCAGAGGTCAGGAGGGAGGAGACTCCAGGGATGTCTGAGCAGTGGTGACTCCCGTGCTGGCGGTCATGCCGTGGTCTCGGAAGTAGTTTGCAGCAGCAAGGGAGCTCTGGCTGCTGATATGAAGTTCAGATGCAAAATTAAACAAGAAATAAGACCCCAATTAGCTGTCAGATCCTGCTCCTCTAATCCAGCTCCGAGTGCAGCTCCATGCTGCCCTTCCCCTCCATCACTCACCAGAGGGAATTGTCCATCGTTCCCTGTATTTGCAGGAAAAAGAAGAGATGCAATTTAGTCTGCAGGTGGCAAAATTAATACTGYGTTTTTTCTAATCTGTCCCCAGCATGGGACTAAATAGAAGTGTTTGAGGAGCGAATGGAGCTGTTCACCTGCAGGAGTGGAGCTGCATTAGCCATGTAAATGTGYGCTCCGGGCCCACGTCATTTGTATTCCCGGCAGGAATACAAGGCTCCTGCCTTAAAGAGCTTTTAAATCTGCTGCTGATTAATAATGCAGCCAGTGCCAGAATGCATCCTCCTTCCTGAGGCTGGAGAAGGGGTTTGAGTTGGGTTTGGTCCTCCAAAACAGATTTGTGTTTTTCCTCTGTGTGCCCAGGGCTGGTGCAGTGACCATGGAGCAGTGGGGCCACAGGATGAGCCAGCTCTGGGGCAAATGTTTGCACTCCTGGGGTCTTTGCCCTGAAAGGACTGCCTGCTGAGTGGTGAGGGGGCTTCTCTGCTTTGGAATGGAGATCTGTGAGGCAGGAGCTGCCTGGAATGGTACCCAGGGCATGTTCTGTGTTGGGATGTTGGTGCCTGGTGAGGGAGGAGAGAGGTGGCTCTATCTGGCACAAGCAGGGCAGGCTGCAGGGGTGTTTGGTGTCCCTCCCTGAGTGCAGGTGTTGGAGGCAAAGAATCGTTCCAGGAGGGACATGGTGCCACATCGAGTTTTATGCCTGTTSTGCTGCTACACTGGTTAATCAAGAGGAGAAAACCCACGTACAGGGGAATGGAGTTTATAAAATCAGGCAGAGTGGTGAATAATTTAATGTTTGCTTTTGCGAATAGACGCAATGTTAGGAGAGCTTAAAATATTGATGGGAAACACATTTTTTTTCACAGTGTGAAATGCTTTATAGCCCGTGTGATTTTCTTTAATGTTTTTTAAACATGTTTGAGGCTGGGACCTACTTTTCTGTCACGTACCATGGGCTCTGCTCTAAAGCCCATCCCTGAGTGAGTAGGATTTTTCCTGGTGACTTTGTTAACAGTCAGGACCACACAGTCAGGTGCCTCCCATCCATTTGCTGGATCCAGAGATACAGGAGGGCAGCTGTGTGRTATTTTATTGATGGGAATCATATAACACAGCAAGGAGCACTTAGCTTAGCTTACAGGAGCAGGACCCAGGGCAAGTGTTGGGGCAATCTTCACYGCAGGCAGGTGCTGCCAGCACTGGCCCTTTGCTGCCACACAGAGCATTACTGATCTTCCTGCYGTGCTTTGTGCTGGGGCTGAGCTCACTTCTGCTCCTTTCAGGGGRACAGTTTGATATCTGCTTAAAGGCCATCCCTGGGGCCAGTGAATTTGCTGGGGAATAATGTTTGACCATGTCCCACACCATGGGGTGGGTCACAACACAGGGAGCTGTGTATGGGCACTGAGCTAAAGGAGCCCCTTTGACTCCTCTCACACTCTCATTGGAAACCAAAGGGGACTTGGAATCAAGTATATCATGRATAAAACATGAGGGCTTTTTATTTCAGCAAAGATTAATGAGCTAAGTAATAAATACAAAATTTCACAGATACTTAAGTTTACTTTTTAGGGACTTGTTTCTCTCCATAGGAGTCTTGGTGGGACAGAGACGGGTCCAGCAAATGCTCTGATTTTATGGGAAWTAGGACAAACTGGAAACAGTCAATGTCCCCATGCAGCCTTTGCTGTGCCTGGGGGCTATGAGCTGCTGCCTTCACAGGCTGGAGACTTGTTTGGAGCCAAGCCTGGTTAAAATGGGGATACTGGCAAGCGCATCTTGCAGTAGATGAACTAAATGGATGCATGTATGTCAGGGAGGGAGTTTGTGCTGACCAGACACAGACTGAGCTCAGAGTGGGGCGGTGGGGTGGCTCTCCCATACTCCCAACAGTCTGGTGACATGGGGTAAATCCAGAGTGAGGTGGATGCCTTGGTGYATCCCACCAGCCCTCCTGATCAAAGATTGTGTTTTGCCTTTCCCAGACATCCTTAGCAGGTGTTCAGAGGCCAGAATGTGAGTCCCTCCTCAGGCCCCTCAGCAGCACCAAGGGATAGGGTGCTTCAAAAATGCCTTTAGGATTTTTGCCAGTGCTCCATTGGAGTGTTCCAGGCTGCCCATGGATCACAAAGCTGTTGTGTTTTACTGCTGTCTTCTCCCACTGCATGGTCCCCAGCTTGGAGTCACTCCAGTCCTGATTCAGAGAGAGGGGACAGCTTGAGTTAAAGGTTTTACTGAAGCAGCCCCTCAGTCACTGCCCGTTTCCTCTCTGCATTTCCAGTGCCAACTCCYGTCACCGACATCCGCACGGATAAAGTGGAGCAGAAGAGCGTCTCCTTGTCGTGGCAGGAGCCGGGATTCCTGACAGCCAACGGCACCGAGTACGAGGTCAAGTACTTTGAGAAGGTARRCTCAGGGCTCTGCTTGTGCCCCAGMCAGCTCTGGGTCMTCCCCTTGCCAGCCAGGTCCACCCTCAGGAGCGCAGTGCCRGGTGCTGTGTGTGCCCGATACCTGTCACCCATCCCCGTGTGACACCAGCTGGGCAGGGACTGGGACACCACAATGGATTCTACATCCTTGAGGAGTCGATCTCTGCATTCCCAGCTCTGGGAGAGYGTTGGACCTTGTGGTGTGCACTGGTTTAGGACTGTGAGCCACAAGCCTGTGACTGTGATGAACCATGAGTGGCCATTCTACATGGGAGGGGACCCAGCAGTTATTTTTATGACAGTTTCCTGATTATGAAAATTGCTGTTGTTTGACAGGTGCAGTAGGTTGGGAATTTTAGGAGAAATACCAGTGGGCAGAGCAGGGACAAGGCTCTAAATCAAATAAATGCAGTTTATGACACAGTTCTGCAAATTACCTTATCTGCGTGTGCTCAGGCTCGTTATGGAGCTGATGGCATGTCAGGCACACTGTGCAGGTGACATGTCAGTGTTCTGTATTTAGAAACAAGCCACCGTGAAGCTGATTCATATTAATGTGATTTTCAGCATCTGATAGATTTGAGAGGAGGGATCTGTGGGGGAGGGCAAAYGCGGGAGCCTGAGACGGTAATTCCTGTGCAAATGGGCTGCACTAACACGATACTTGGGGTATGAAATGAGGAATTGTCCTCCTTGGGTAGGGAATTTAAGTATAGTTTAGCAGTTATTCACTGAAACGAGCCTCTTGATGCTGACATGAATATCAACTTAGTTCCTAATCCTTGCTTTTAAAGCMTTTGTTTTTACTGTGAAGATTCAAAGGGGAAAGAGTGTTGAATGGAAACACATTTGGTAATGTTGTGAGCAGTGCAGGGAGTGGCTGCTACCCGTGCCACACTGTAGGGCTGGGACAATGCCTGTGCCGGATTGTGGGGCTGGGACACTGCCCAACTGTGGGGTTGGGGCACTGCCCATGCTGGACTGTGGGGTTGGGGTTCTGCCCGTGCTGGATTGTGGGGTTGGGACACTCTCCGTGCTGGACTGTGGGGCTGGGACACTGCCCATGCTGGTCTATGGGATTGGGGCACTGACCATTCTGAACTGTGGGGTTGGAGCACTGGCCATGCTGGATTGTGGGACTGGGACACTGCCCATGCTGGACTGTGGGGTTGGGACACTGCCCGTGCTGGACTGTGGGACTGGGACACTGCCCATGCTGGGCTATGGGGTCGGGACACTGCCTGTGCTGGACTGTGGGGTTGGGACACTGCCCGTGCTGGACTGTGGGACTGGGACACTGCCTGTGCTGGACTATGGGGTTGGGACACTGCCCCTCCCGGACTGTGGGGCTGGCACACTGCCCATGCTGGGCTATGGGGTCGGGACACTGCCTGTGCTGGACTGTGGGGTTGGGACACTGCCCGTGCTGGACTGTGGGACTGGGACACTGGCCATTCTGAACTGTGGGGCTGGGATGCTCCTCAGAGCTCCCCCTGCCCTTTTCCAGCCCACCCAGCTTTGTTCCCATCCTCRAGCAGCTGAGGAGGGGAGCAGGCAGGGGCGGGCTGGTGCCACAGCTGAGCCTGGCACAGGGGGTGACACTGCTGCTCTCCACCAACCCATCCTCTGCCTGTTTTCATAGCATCATCTGGCTCCATCTGCCATTTCCTGCGACCTTCCCATGTCATTCCTGTTGATGWGACATCCAGTGAATGTATTTTTTCCTTGGGAGGCTGGCTGTTTGGACAGGCTGTCCTGATGGAGCCCGGAGTTGAGGATGTGACTGTGCCGTGCTGGCTCCGTGGCGCAGCTGTCACTGCAGCTCCATCTCAGGTATCTCATTATTTCACAGGATCAGAGAGATCAAAGTTACTCAACTGTGAAAACCACATCAACGGCCGTGACGGTCAATAACCTGAAGCCTGGTACCCTCTATATCTTTCAAATCCGAACATCTTCCTCTCCAGACTACGGCAACTACAACCCTGGCATTGAAGTGGAGACACTGGCAGAGTGTAAGTGCAGCAGGGCTGGTGTCCCTTTCAGGGCTCTGAGCTGGCCCTGGGGACTCTGTCCAGCTGCCCCTGGTTTCATGCAGCAGCTCCTGTTCCTCTGGTTCTGCTTCTCCAGGTCTAAGGGAACTGTCCAGGAACTTGCTTTTCCTCACGTTTTCCCATTAGATTTTGATGAGGTTGGTCCTGCTGCCCTGCCAGTCCTGGGGGAGCCTGTCCTGGCTCTTCTCAGTGAAGATTCAATGAGGGCAGTGATTCTCTGGCTCCTTGCTCATGAGGAGTCTCGGCCAGTCTCTGCTCTTTGGCTGAGATTGCCCTAAAACACGTTTGGCTCGTGACTGCTCCCTGCCTCCTGCTGCTGTCCTGGCTCAGGAGGCGTTTGGCTTGTCCACTGCTTGGCTGGCTCAGGGCAGCYAGCATCAGTGCTATCTGCTGAGACGACTTCTTTTAAATTCCCATTCATAACTGTGGTCCAAAAGCATCGTATTTCACTAACAGAGGGCTGGAGGGATGTTGGGCTTCWGCACAATCCCCCACGCTGGCTGGAAGTGTGAGCCTGAGCTGGCTGGCTCAGAACAGCTCCCACAGATTGTGTTTAACAGCGCTTTAAATTGCCTTCATTTGCCACACAGAAGACGTTTCAGAATGAATTGAAGCCAATAAAAATTTTATAGAGAATGTAGCTATCTAATACCCTTGTTTGCAAAAGCAGGAGGAAAAGGGATTAATGTGATGAAAGGAAACTATTTGTAAGCCATAAATTTTGATATTTTCCTCTGATAAACAGGAATCTTCCTTAGCCCTGATTAACAAAACTAGGAGCTGGTGCAGCAGTGCTGGGTTCCTCTGTCTGTGTCTGCAGCACTGCCCAGCACATTGGGCTGAGCCCATCAGTTCAGGCTCCTAAAGCTGAACCAGARCATGAATTGATGTGAGGATGGTGAAAAGCTGGGTGGCTGCTCCCACAGCCCTGCTGGAGGACACAGGCTGGCCATGGGAGCAGTGTCCGAGGCAGCTCCTGTCTCTGAAGCTGCCCTGGAGCACACTGATGACTGTCTGTGCTTCCCTCCTCAGTGACAGTGGCCTCCAGCGAGCAGAACCCTGTCCTGATCATCGCAGTGGTGGCCATCGCAGGGCTGACCGTCCTGGTGTCCATGGGGATTGGCATGATGGTCTGGAGGAGGTGAGCAGGGCCAGGCACAGTCCAGGCTTTGAGCTGGGGTAAGGGAATGCACATCTGTCCAGGTGCTGGTGTGCATCCTCGTTCTCTTTGCAGGCAGTGTGGGTACAGCAAAGCCAGCCAGGATGGGGACGAGGAGCTGTACTTTCACTGTAAGTGGCACCCAGCCATCATGGGTCATATTTATCACTGTTAATAACCCACCAAAGCAGCCCTGAGTCCTCACTGTGGAAGTGTTGTCATCCTGTGTTGTTCCAGAGCAGGGATCAGCACATCCAGGCTCTCCAAGGACTGTAGCCTTGGCAGCCCTGTGAGCCAGTGTCCATCCTGTGTGTGGATCATTGTGGAAATGGGGATGCTTGCAGCTTTCCATGGGGTGCATGAATTACCCCATCAGCTTCTCAAGAACATGGGCAAACATCCTTGTTTTCTGGGGCTACTCTGGATTATTGAAAAGCAGTGATTTTACAGACAGCAGTTGTCAGAGGGAATTCAGATGTTGGGATTGATGAGTTAATATTTRATTCCTTGCATATGCCCATGGAGTGCACACGTGCTCTTCTGTTCCCCAAAGCAACTCGGAGGCAGTAGAGCTGTCTTGACCATTTCACCTGGCTTTGGAGGGTGGGAGCTGCACTGGAGCAGAGAGGCTTCTTTCCTTTACCCAGAGGCTGTGGCAGTGGAGCAGAGCAGTTGGATTCACTTAAACCTAAAAAAAATTATTCGAAACCTTAGACCTGAGTCTTTTGCTTTGCTTATAGAAAGTTTGAGATTGATCCTGCCCACAGATGGGGAGACAGACAAACTGGGATAATGTTTCCCAGAATGGGTGGGTGGAAGCTCTGCTGAGCCCCTCTCATCCWCCCTTTCTGCCTTTCCTGCAGTTAAAATACCAACCAGGAGGACATATATCGACCCCGACACCTGTGAAGACCCCATGCAGGCTGTGCACCTCTTTGCCAAGGAGCTGGATAATGCCAGCATCAAAATTGAGAGGATTATCAGGACAGGCAGGTTCCACGGGGTGGTGGCTGTGCCATGGGYTGTGCTGGTGGCTCCCCTCTCCCCRTGACATTGCTCCAGTYTTGGGGGTGCCTGCCTGCAGCAGAGGATGGGAATGGGGCTGGWGAAGATTTTTTCCAGGAGCTTTGTTCCACATTCCTGGTGTTTTCCTGAGGCACTGAGCACAGCCAAGCGAGCGCCACATGGACCAGAAAGCATCAGCAATTATCTGCATCTGGGCACTTTGACAGCAGCGTGAAAACTATTTATAAATACGTGAACCTAATGATTTATTGATTTTCATCAACTTCACTGCCTAAAACTTAAAAGCAAATTAAAATCCCCTGACTGGACCCTAGAGCCTTAATGGCTACTGTGTGCCAGAATGTGGGTAACATGATCATTCTTTGTCATTCCTTTTCCTAAAGATAAATTCAGCTGTAGCAGCAGCAGAGGGGGAGGAAGGGAGGAGGGGAGGGCTCTGCCTGCAGCTGAAGGACAGTGTTGAAGGGGAGAGGACATTGAGGAGGGGATGAGGTTGTCCCTGAACTGCAGTGTGGAGCAGCTCAGAAGAGCCCCATGCACCTTTCATGAGCAAACTGATGTTGGAAAAATCAAGAAAGAAATTAGTAAGGAAGACTTTTAAATTTAAGGAATTTGGGAGTGTGTTTGTCTCAGTGCTGATCTAACAAGAACCTRATTTTCAAATCAATAAAGCTGTTCATAGATACACACTTTTTGCTGTAAAGCCAATATTGGCTTTTTATGTTGGGAATTCCATAGC
The DNA here is from genome assembly GCF_030028575.1 of Malurus melanocephalus. Lineage (NCBI taxonomy): Eukaryota > Metazoa > Chordata > Aves > Passeriformes > Maluridae > Malurus > Malurus melanocephalus. Next base: position 18,142 of record NW_026623893.1, on the reverse strand, counting down.
TCCTGTTACAGAGCGTGTGGCTGTGCAGTGGGATGTTCTTCTTCAAGGATTGCAGGAATCCTCCACCCTGCTCCTCCTCTGTGGGATGCAGACCCCACGCTGCTGAACCAGGAGGCAGAACTGTCCAGGTCTGATCAGGAGCTCAGTGACAGGGGGTTAACCCTTTCCTAGGATAAAACACAATATGTACTGAAGCAGAGGGTGGAGAGAGCAGCTGAGAGGCTCTGGAGMYGGCTGATGGTTCTCAGGATCTGKGAGATCTGGGGCAGGTKCTCAGGAYKGCCTGSYRTGRATRTKTCTAACCCATTTCTCTGCCGTGCAGGAGARTTTGGGGAGATGTGCCGTGGCTGCCTGAAGCTGCCCAGCAAACGTGAGCTGCCTGTGGCCATCCAGACACTGCGGGCAGGCTGCTCTGAGAAGCAGCAGCGCTCCTTCCTGGCCGARGCCTGCACCATGGGCCAGTTTGACCACTCCAATGTCATCCGCCTGGAGGGAGTCATCACCAGAGGTACGGGGGTCCTGGGGGGCTCCTGTGCAGGAATGGGGTTAAATTGCTGCATTAGAGAGGTGACTTGGTGCTGGAGGTGCAGTTGGCTCTCTGGTTTGTTCTCACAGGTATCAGCTGGGTTTGCACTCTGAGGATTAATAAAAAGCTTCCAGCTAGTTTAATAAATGCAGGTAGAGGAACCGGCTTAGCAGCCAAACACATGCTCTCTTAATAAAAGCAAATTGAAGTGAGATTCTGTCAGTAAAACAGATGGGACTGACTGCTCCAGCTCTCTGCCATGAGCATGTGTGAGGAGCCAGGCTGTGGATGTGGTAGTTAAATGGATATTCATGTAAATCCAAAGAAACCAGAGCATGTGTGCTGATTCTAACTGAGTTTTCATTAGCAAATGAAGTATTCTGGCATTGCTGGTTGCTTTTGCTTGCACTGGGCTGTGCTGTCCTTTGTGATGTGGTTCAGAGTCCTGGTGAAAGGAACTTCTGATACTGGAATCCATTCCTAGCTGGGAATGACAGGGAAGCCTTGGACCCACTGCTCATTTCAGCCTGGCTTAGATAACCTCCTTACATCCCCCAAATGCTAATTAATGCAGGGGTTGGCACCTGGATTTGTAACCCTASAGTGTCTGAGCTGCCTGAGTGATGGTGGCACTGTCTGTCTGCAGGGAGCACCATGATGATAGTGATGGAATACATGGGGAACGGCCTGCTCGACTCCTTTCTCAGGGTGAGTGCTGACACATCTGCCCAGCCTGGGCTCTCCTGGCCATGTCCCCATTGCTGAGCTTTGGCTTTTCCTCCTGTGCTATCACAGAAACACGAGGGGCAGTTCACAGGCACCCAGCTCATCTGCATGCTGCAGGGCATTGCCTCAGGCATGGCATACCTGGCAGAGATGGGCTACGTACACAAAAGCCTTGCTGCCCACAAGGTCCTGGTGAGCAGCAGCTTGGCCTGCAAGATCACCGGGTTCAGACGGCCACAGGAAGACAAGATGGAAACCATCTTCTCCACCATGGTGAGCTGCATTTCCATTTTCTGTTGTCAACACCTTTCCTAGACTCTCATTCCCTTCTTCAAGTATGAACAGGGACTCTGCACCTTGAACTTATTTCTCAGGTAGAAATCCAGTGTSTGTGGCCAGGGAACTGCATAGCAGTGACCTGGCACCGTGCCTGCTCTGGCCACAACCCCACTGACAAATCAGGGCAGAGGGACTCGTGTWTATACAGCTGTGAGGTGGTTTTCATTAAATATGAATGTGTAAAAATGCCATCAGCTCTTCCTGGGGACATTCTCCTCTCCCATTAATATTTCAGGACTCATATTTCCATGTAACATACAGTTGCAGTGACATTTTAAACAAATTGAGGAAAAAGTTTTCTCTTGAGTACTAAATGTGCTGATGGCACATGGGTCTGTTTGGTGATGCCAGGCAGGGGACAATGAACAGTGAATTTCTGCCCAGGAACTGCCAGCACTGGCACGTCCTGCTGGGCAAACACTTCATTCCTGCCCTTCTGCCTGTCCAGCGTGGGAAGAGCCTGGTGCTGTGGTCTGCCCCCGAGGCCATCCAGTATCACCACTTCAGTCCTGCCAGCGACGTGTGGAGCTTCGGGATCGTCATGTGGGAAGTCATGTCCTACGGCGAGAGACCCTACTGGGACATGTCACACCAGGACGTGAGTCCCTGCAGCTGTATGATGATGATGATGATGATGATGATGATGATGGTTCAGCCATCACTGATGGCGTGTGCTGGCTCTGTGGCACCCAGAGGAGCTGTCTCTGCTCCTGGCTGGAGGGGAGGAGGGAGGCTGGCCCCAGGGGTTTGCCCCAGGCTTTGCCTTCCATTTACATCGCAGCCCCTCACGTCCTGCAGGTGATGAAGGCTGTGGAGGATGGGTTCCGCCTGCCCGCCCCGGTGAACTGCCAGCCCCCCCTCCACCAGCTGATGCTCAACTGCTGGCAGAAGGACCGCAGCCAGCGGCCCAAGTTCTCACAAATCCACAGTGCCCTGAGCAAGCTGGTGCAGAGCCTGGAGCCCCCAAAGTGCTCCACGTGCCCCAGGTGACCACCCTTTTGCCACACCTGTCCGTCCCTCTCTGCCATGCCRTGCCCCACTCCCTCCTCACCACCCTCTCTGTTGGCAGGTCCCATGGCACATCCATCCCCCTCTCTGAGAGAACCTTCTCAGCCTTCCCATCTTTCAGCTCCGTGGGTGAGTGGCTGGAAGCKATAGAAATGGGCAGGTACAAGGACAACTTCACTGCTGCGGGTTACTGCTACCTGGAGTCGGTGGCCAGGATGACAGCCCAGTAAGTGATCTGCTCTCCTGGTTGTAATCTTGTGTTGTGAGTGCAGTTCCTGCCCCTGCCAGAGAGCAGAACCAAATCCAGTGTGATTTCCTGATAAGCTGTTGTGCTGATGCCTTATCACTCAGGCTGATCTGAAAGAGAGGCCAGACAAACTTAAGAGAATGAGAATACACAACTTTAATACAGGCTTAACAGGCCTATTGGTACATTAGGGCAGACAGAGCCTCCTCCTGAGGCTGCACCCAAAATGGACCCTGAGTCACGAGATCTTCACCTTTTATAAGTTCTGCCTTATTAACATATTGGGTCTTAATTCTCCAATGATCTTTACAGGTGATGATGTCAATCACCCCAAACTTGCTCTCCTCCCCCAGCTCGCTGTTGTTTCCATATTTTGGGGCTCTGAGGCAGCGAGGTGTCCTTGGATTCAGGCTCAGAGAGGGATTGTTTTGTCTAAAGATGGGAGAACGGTAGTTTTTAGTGTTGTACTAGAGAAGTACAAGAATACAGATGCATGAAAATACAGAAACGAAAAATCCTAAGGAATCAGTGCCATAGCCCAGGGTGATGGGGTCAGAGCTGTCCCACTCCTGGCATGCTACAAGCTCCTGTGAGCCCAAAATTCCTGATCAGTGTCAGTATTGCTTCAGCTGGGACTAAAGATTGGGGGTTTCTTATTTGTGCATGTTTGGAACCTGCGTTATTCTTGCCTGGAAGCAGTTAGTGCTGGGGCACGTGGTGGTCAGGGCTGGTTTGTCCTGGCTGACGTTTATCCTGATGCTCGTTTTGCAGAGACATCCTCAGCCTGGGGATCACGCTGGCAGAGCACCAGAGGACCATCCTGAGCGGGATCCAGACCCTCCGTGCCCAGGTGATCCAGATGCACGGGCGGGGCGTGCAGGTGTGAAAGCAGAGCCCTGCACAGGGCAGAGCACCGGCACGGCGCTCCCGGCGAGGAGCAGCCCCATCTCTGAAAGCTGGCAGGCTCAGGTGGGCTGTGAGAATCACTGGCAAGAGAGCAGAGCTTCTGTCCCCTGTGCCCAGGCAGCCCAGGATTGCTGGGATGGTGCAGCGAGCCTGGGTGGACACAATTCTCCCCAGCAGTGTTTTGTAAGATGATTCAAACTGTRTCGATGCCATTTCATGTGGTAGTTGAGTTCACACGGTGGGATGGACCTTTTTGCACTGTTTTAATCCAGAGCCAACATTTCTGTATCTAGCATCCTGCTGGTGAATCCATGGGTACTTTTATACAACCTGACAGATCACAGCAACCCCACAAGGAGTTTATATTGCTTTTATATTTAGAGAGCGGCTCTCACCCAACGCCCAAATCCTGGAAGGTGACTTTCCTCATCTGTGCTGAAGGAAACTCTTTCCCAGTTGCATTCCTCCTGCTCTCTGAGTTCCTTCACTGAGTGTTGACACCGCAGTTGGTGAACAAAACCAAATATTCTCCAGTGAAGGGCAGAGGAAATGGTGCTGCATCCACACAATCTGGGACACACCCAGATTTTGTTTTGTGAGCACCGTGCTGCCTGCCTGGCATGCCAGCAGCTCCCACAGCTGCAGCCTCATCCCTGAAAAGACATAAATAGCTTCTCCTTAATAATACAACTTTCCTTGAAGTGAGTTAATTAAATGGGTCTTTGCAGCTCAGCACGGAGTTTTGTAAGGCTTTTATTACGATCTGTAAGTATTGCAAGTTAATTATTAATGCTGAAAGGCAAAGATTTACATAGGGGATGAAGGCTGTGGGTGATGCTCAGAGTCTGATTGGAAATCTGCTCCAGTCAGACCCTCCTGTCATCCTGCTCCAAGAGGATGAGGGTCTGACAGGATGAGGCTGAGTGAAGAGCCCCTTGGGGCTGGCAAGGTGACCACTCTGCCAGGGTGAATGCTGCWTGTGCTGTGGGGAAATTTATTGCTCTCTGGGGAAAATGAGATCTCTCCTTCCCCCTCTGCACTTCAAACCATGCTCTCTCTCCAATGTCTCTTGGTCAGTGTTATTTTTTAGCAGAAATAATTTCTCTACATTTGGCCCATGCCCAGCTGGGTTGGTCACTTGCCATTCTGCTGTTTCCCACCCTGAACAGGAATAGCAGTGAAYTGAGCTCTGCCTTTGGTGAAATGCCTGATCCCAAGGATCAAGTGCAATTAGTGTGCTCCTCATGTTTACATTTTACCTCTAGAGAAAGTATATTACAGGTCTCTAGGCAGGGGGTTGAACCAGCTTGATTCTGGGTCTTCTGTCCCCTCTCCCTGCTCATCCTGGCTGTTGGGATGTGGAGCCACACRGGGAAATTGCTGCTGGAGGAGCTGGTCTCTCCTTCAGGAAAGGAAAGAAAAGCCCTCCAAGGAAGCAGCCTTCTAGCCCAGCTTCTTAAAACAGTAAACACTTTTAATTCAGCTCCTCACCAACATGGGATAACAAAATTAAAAAATTAAACTATAGATTGTTGTTATGATATTAAAATTAACTTGCATCCTCTCAGCCCCTCGCCTTGGGGAAGTAGTATAATTAAATTAATCAGCAATGTTGTTTTGGAGCTGCTCAAGCAAGGGAAATGYCTCAAAATGATCCTGGTCTGTTCCCATCCAGCTCATGAGGCTCTTCCCTCCTCCAGTCCTGTCAGAGCAGCATCTGCAACTCTCCCCTCACAAGAAACCAAATGGGAATCAAGTTGGTTCATCTCCAGATGCTTTTATATTCATTAGGCACGTGTTAAATATTGTAAATACACACTTGAGAAGTTAATATATATTTTTATAAGCTTGAGACAAACGTAATATAATATCGTAAGGGACTCTGTGTGCATCTCATGTTTGAATTATAGTCAGACATCTCCAGGGAATCTCAGTTGGTTTGGAATATTTAATAATAATAATAATAGTTATTGTAAATGCTAATAAAAATCTRTTGACATTTTTGTTAATTTTATATTTATTGAACCACTCTTTAAGATGGCAATAAGGAGATATCTRAATACCTGAGTAAAACCAACCTGTAATCCTGCCCTGATTTGTCTGTGTGGGTAATTTCAATGTTTTGGGGGGAAATACARCTTTATCAAGGGTGGCATGTGGCAYGTAARGGRCAGTTTTARTAGCATCAAGGTGTGAAGTGATGCCTTTTTTTGTTAACAKCTATGCTGAGGTGCGAGCCTGTGCTCTGGCTGTAGAGTGGCTGGAAGTGGTGGTTTCTTGCTGCTGGCACTTTGTAGCGGGGACAAAAGCATTTCCCTCACTTTGCTGGTGTATTTTTTGTGGTCAGAAAGGTGCATGGCCTGGCCTGTGGGGCCAGGTTTTGTTCAGGAGGGTGGGAATCTCTGCCACCACCCCTGGAACCAAATAAACTCAGATGTGTTCACGGTGTGGAGCTGTCAGTGGTCAGTCTGACACCATTCTGGTGTGTAAGTGTGGGGATATTGCTGAGCAGGGGGAAAATCCTGCAGAGTTCCTGCRCTCAAGGCATGGAATTAATTGTTTTATTGAGTAAATGAAAGCTGTGTATGGCCAGCACATTAAATGCTAACTCAGCACAAAYGATATTTAAAAATGGCTTGACGCAACTCTGACTCGTTCACATCTCTTTTTTCCCAGGCTGTTCAATGCCCAGGARCAGGCACAGGAGTCCTGGTTGGTGTGGTGACAGCAGTGACAGCTGCTGGGAAAGGATTCAGTGGGTGCTTAGAATGGGTGAAGTCTATTTGCCTTCTGTCGATCAATTAATTCAGGCAGCCTTCGCTCGGAGCCTGGCCAGGGTGGATCTGGTGCTGTAAAGAAATAATCAGAGCTCTGGAGCAGGATGATGAGCAGTGGATTCCCAGTCATAGCAAAGTAGACGCAGATTTTGCACAGTTATTGGCACATGTAAGGTGTGGAGATGGGTTTGTCTCATTTGTGAGACCTTCCTGGCACTGTCCCTGCTGGAGACCATGGGACATCTCCTGTCCTGGATACACAG